>NC_084738.1:18709517-18779517 GCF_033978785.1 Entelurus aequoreus
TTGTACAAACTACGACTAAATAGCAAAGGTATAAGTGCAGCCAAAAAATAATGCGGCCCAAAACTATTTAGCTCAGGGTATTTTGCAGTGTGGCTTGAGCTGTGAGAGAAATTTCAAGTCAATCCGACTTACGGGGTTCAAACTTCGGGGTTTAATAACAGTGGCAGTATCTTCTTTCATCTCCGTAATATCGCTAAAATTCGTTCCATTTTGTCCACAAGCGATGCTGAGATCATTATCCATGCGTTCGTTACATCTCGTCTCGATTACTGTAACGTATTATTTTCGGGCCTCCCTATGTCTAGCATTAAAAGATTACAGATGGTACAAAATGCGGCTGCTAGACTTTTGACAAAAACAAGAAAGTTTGATCATATTACGCCTATACTGGCTCACTTGCACTGGCTTCCTGTGCACCTAAGATGCGACTTTAAGGTTTTACTACTTACGTATAAAATACTACACGGTCAAGCTCCTGCCTATCTTGCCGATTGTATTGTACCATATGTCCCGGCAAGAAATCTGCGTTCAAAGAACTCCGGCTTATTAGTGATTCCCAGAGCCCAAAAAAAGTCTGCGGGCTATAGAGCGTTTTCTATTCGGGCTCCAATACTATGGAATGCCCTCCCGGTAAAAGTTAGAGATGCTACCTCAGTAGAAGCATTTAAGTCTCATCTTAAAACTCATTTGTATACTCTAGCCTTTAAATAGACTCCCTTTTTAGACCAGTTGATCTGCCGTTTCTTTTCTTTTCTTTTCTACTCTGCTCCGGGGTGGACCGCTAGCCTGTCCATCAGATGGGGACATCTCTACGCTGCTGACCCGTCTCCACTCGGGATGGTTCCCGCTGGCCCCACCATGGACTGGACTTTCGCTGATGTGTTGGACTTTCACAATATTATGTCAGACCCACTCGACACCGAGGATGTCGTTGTGGCTTGTACAGCCCTTTGAGACACTTGTGATTTAGGGCTATATAAATAAACATTGATTGATTGATTGATTGATCTTATTTTTCTCACCAAGCACATGTGTTCCACCTCTTTAAGGCACTATGAGAAACAAATGAAAACTCATCCTGAGTCATGTGGAAATGATTGATAAGCTTTTTAATGCACTTGTGTAACCTGTTGCATGGATGACATCAGCAGCTGCACACACACACACACACACACACACACACACACACACACACACACACACACACACACACACACACACACACACACACACACACACACACTTTCCCTTCCACCTGCCTTGATTCACATATGAACTTGAAGTGTCCTAACCCATAGGGTTCAATATGATGTCGGTCCACCTTTTGCAGCTATTACAGCTTCAACTCTTCTGGGAAGGCTGTCCACAAGGTTGCGGAGTGTGTTTTTAGGACTTTTCGACCATTCTTCCAAAAGCGCATTGGTGAGGTCACACACTGATGTTGGTCGAGAAGACCTGGCTCTCAGTCTCCGTTCTAATTCATCCCAAAGGTGTTCTATCGGGTTCAGGTCAGGACTCTGTGCAGGTCAGTCAAGTTCCTCCACACCAGACTCTGTCATCCATGTCTTTGTGGACCTTGCTTTGTGCACTGGTGCACAGTCATGTTAAAAGAGGACGTGGCCCGCTCCAAACTGTTCCCACAAGGTTGGGAGCATGGAATTGTCCAAAATGTTTTGGTATCCTGTAGCATTCAAAGTTCCTTTCACTGGAACTAAGGGGCCAAGCCCAACTCCTGAAAAACAACCCCACACCATAATTCCTCCTCCACCAAATTTCACACTCGGCACAATGCAGTCCGAAATGTACCGTTCTCCTGGCAACCTCCAAACCCAGACTTGTCCATCAGATTGCCAGATGGAAAAGCGTGATTCATCACTCCAGAGAACGCATCTCCACTGCTCTAGAGTCCAGTGGCGACATGCTTTACACCAGTGGTTGAAACCACTGTGCCCCTATTTGGGTTAAAAATATTTTTTGCAAACCAGTAATTATAGTCTGCAAATTATGTTTTGTTGTTGAGTGTTGTTGCTGTCTACAGCTTGGCAGAGTAACCGTGTAATACTCTTCAATATCAGTAGGTGGCAGCCGGTAGCTAATTGCTTTGTAGATGTCGGAAACAGCGGGAGGCAGTGTGCAGGTAAAAAGGTATCTAATGCTTAAACCAAAAATAAACAAAAGGTGAGTGCCCCTAAGAAATGCATTGAAGCTTAGGGAAGGCTATGCAGAACTAAACTAAAACTGAAATCGCTACAAAGTAAACAAAAACAGAATGCTGGACGACAGCAAAGACTTTCTGTGGAGCAAAGACGGCGTCCACAACGTACATCCAAACATGACATGACAATCAACAATGTCTCCGCAAAGAAGGATAAAAACAACTGAAATATCCTTGATTGCTAAAACAAAGCAGATGTGGGAAACATCGCTCAAAAGAAGACATGAAACTGCTACAGGAAAATACCAAAAAAAGAGAAAAAGCCACCAAAATAGGAGCGCCAGACAAGAACTAAAACACTACACACAGGAAAACAGCAAAAAACTCAAAATAAGTCACGGCGTGATGTGACAGGTGGTGACAGTACACCTACTTTGAGACAAGAGCTACGACTTTTTAATGTCAACTGAGTTTCGTTTTTTAAGGATTTCTGATGGTTGTGTGCCTCTGGATTTTTTCAACGTAAAAAATGTGCCTTGGCTTGAAAAAGGTTGAAAAACACTGCTTTACACCACTGCATCCGACGCTTTGAATTGGACTTGGTGATGCATGGCTTAGAACAGACCTGGGCATTCTGCGGCCCGCGGGCCGCATCCGGCCCTTTGTGCGTCCTTGTCCGGCCCGCGTGAGGCCAATTATAAATTACAAAATAAATTTTAAAAAGTATCTATGTCAAGTGTGCAATACAACAGTGCTGCTTTTGTTTTGAAAAGCGTTATTTGTATTACTTCCGTGTGGACGTATGCGTGTGCGTGATTGTGAGTGAATGTGAACAGCTGCAATCGCAAATTACAAAATAAAGTTGAAAAAACATCTATGTCGTGCGCGCAATACAACTGTGCTGCTTTTATTTTGAAAAGTATTATTTATGGGCGTGTGTCCGTGTGTAACCTGCGAGTGAAGGTGCACATGCAGCGACAAGTGATGCACGGTTTACACCCGAGACGCTAAAAAGAGAAAAGTTGATGAAGAATGCCGTGTTTCCAACAAAACATGGACTGCCAAGCAACGTTCCCTCTAAGGTGCGTGCCTGCGCAATTGCGCACTGCTCAAGCGTCCGCTGCGCGCAGCAATTATGCCGCGCACCAAATCAAATCCCATCTGAATTCTAAACAAAATAAACATATTTATTCTATGTAATTTTGCAATGCAACTTTGAGTGACAGTGACAACCAGCGGCCCTAACGGTGTTCGTCAACACCGTTCAATTGAACACCGTTCAATTATTGTAACGTCTATCGAGATGCTTCGAGGACAGGAATTATATCGATCACTTTATTGAACAAAACTGTTTATATTCGGACATAACCACACCAAAAACATGAGTAAAACAATTCTATCTCGAAAAACTAGTCATTTTCTGCCGTACAAACCAGGCCAAAACCAACTTGTCATCTGTCACCAACACGCATAGCACTAAACCACTGGTGCGTTTATGGCCACACAAAAAGTCGGACAACTCAAACACCACACAAAGTTACACTATGACTCCTCAGTCATACGTGTGCTTATTTTACTGTCATTTATTATTAATGTTAATTTATTTATATTAGTCATGGAATGCTGTTACACACACTATGTTGAAGTATTACTATTATTATTAATTATTATTATTATTATTATTATTATTATTATTATTATTATTTATCTTACGGTATACATCAAAAATAATATTGAGCAAAATGTAATTGAAATATTGTCGATGTGGCCCTCCAGCAGTGCTCGGGTTGCTCATGCGGCCCCCGGTAAAAATGAATTGCCCACCCCTGGCTTAGAAGCAGCTGCTCGGCCGTGGAAACCCATTCCATGAAGCTCTCTGCGTACTGTACGTGGGCTAATTGGAAGGTCACATGAAGTCTGGAGCTCTGTAGCAACTGACTGTGCAGAAAGTCGCCGACCTCTTTGCGCTATGCGCTCCATTATCCATTTTAGGTCCTCTATTATACCTCCTTTGGGCTATTGGGCTAAAAACTTGTGGGAGACTCACATTTTTGCTGAAGATTATAAATGCGGCCAAAAAATAACGTGGCCCCCAAAACTATTTAGCCGAGGGTGTTTTGCAGTGTGGATTGAGCTGTGAGAGAAATTTCAAGTCAATCCGACTTACGGGGTCCAACATTGGGGTTTAATCACAGCGCCAGTATCTTATTTTCCTCACCAAGCACATGTATTCCACCTTTTTAAGGCCAGTGGTGTGCCGTCAGGGTCAGCAAGGCCTTCTCTGCTGGCCTAACATAACCAGAAATCATCATCATAATTAAACATACATTTTTTTTAATTTACTTTCCCTAAATATCTAAAAGTATTCATATTCTCTTTATATCATATTATGCTACTTTCAGTGTTGTTGTTTTTAGTTTGTGTGTATCCAATCAGAATTCAGCTAGATTATGTTGCCATACTCAGTGTTTCCCATAAACTGCCAAGATACCTGTGGCGGTGGGGGCGTGGCTATGGGCGTGGTCACCATGACCGAGTAATTTGCATAATTTACTACAATGATATGATTTTCTCTAAAAAGGCTCAAAAAATGTATACTTATTAATTAATAATAACAGTTTTGTTTTAAACGTCCATCCATCCATCCATCCATTTTACAATATAATTACAACACTTTATGTACAGATTTGAACAATAAGTTATTCACTGAAGTATATTTATTAATTGTGGTTCTTACAAAAAATATATCTTTTAAAAATATAAAAGCTAAAATGGCTCTTAAAGCTCTGCCCCTTTAATTAGTGCATACTAAATAATTTAACTTTAGTCTACTACTACAACCATATTATTTACCAGCAACATAAAGTGAAACAGAGGCAGAGGTGTCCTGCCACAGTCAGTAACAAATAAACAGAAAACAGTAGTGGTGGTAGACAGATACAAAGCTTCATCAAACATCTGTTCCACTGAACAAAGAGCTTCAAAAATCTTGATCCTACACTTCTCTTTTGTAAAGTAAATCTGAACAGCCGATATGGGCATCTACATCAACTATATGATTTGCCTGAGAAGCTGGACAGGACAAAAAAATAAATAAAAATAAATAAAAATTAAAAAAAATAATAAAAATAAATAAAAATAAATAAAAAAAATTCTGTGGCGGCCTTAATTCTTTCGTGGCGGGCAGCCACAAATAAATGAATGTGTGGGAAACACTGTATGCTGTACCAAATCTGCCAGGCGCCTTCAGAATCAACAATGCTGGCGTCCATGCATTGTAAGTGAACGGGGACATACAGTTGATAGACAGTTGCGATAGACAATCAGATCAAGAGTCGTTGTCAGTAAGGCCTTCTAGATGGCCTCACATTGAACATGACATTTACACGTCCTGTGATTGGATACTTAACGGCACCGTTAGCGGATGAATTTTAGAACACAGAGTTGACAGTTGCGATAGCCAAGCAGATCACAAGTTGTTGACAGTAGCTGTTCTGTTAAAAAGTTGTAAACTCTTGTTGTTAAAGTGTGTCATGCTTGTCATTTAATTAACATTGTTACATGTGTATTTGTCGCCATCATGTGGTCAGGGCAGTTAATATATTTTTGATTAAGTGTGTACTTTGAATCAAACTTTATTGACCGGAAGTCGCATAAGCCAAGCAGATAAATTTACGGTATGTGTTTTAATTGCTGATGCGTTATAATTTATTTTTAAACGCGCCATAAAATATCCCGTTTTGTATACTGTTGATGTGGTTCAATACGTAGTAGGGTGTAAATGTGTTCCTGTATACCAGTGGTTCCCAAACTTTTTACCATCCCATACCCCTTCAAACATTACAGCTACGTAGCCCCTTTCCCCCCCACCACACACACACCTATATACAGTACAACACTTAAACTATAAAATTATTAGGGATTTCAGGACTCAGATGGAAGTTTAGATCAAACAGAGTTTTATTAAAATATAGACAGATAAACGGGAATTTGAAAGAAGGACCTGACTGCAGCAGAGCGGGGACGTGACAGAAATCCAGGTTAATGTGAAGGGTTCGCTTGAGAGGATGCACATAACCCCTTTATGTCTGGCCGAATCTAAGAAAGTCTTAGCCTTAGATAGTCTTCCACACACAGTCTGTGCCTCGTTTTAGTTTTCAGGCTCATCAGAGCTGAGAACCCGCTCTCACACAAATACGCGGTTGCAAAGGGCATCAAGGTCTTGACAGAGCATTTGGCCAGTTCAGGGTACTCTGTGCACAGTCCTATCCAGAAATCTGGCAGAGGCTTCTGGTTGAATTTAATTTTCATGGATCCTGTTGTTGCGATGTCAATGAGGCTCTCCTTTTCAGATGCCGTTAACGCAGTTGGCACGGCAGAAAAGGGATATCGAATCCAACTGTCCGACTCGTCTATTTTAGGGAAGTACCTGCGCAGTTGTGCAGCCAGCTCACCGAGGTGAGTAGTTATGTCACGTTTGACACTGTCAGACAGAGGTGATTTGCACACAAACAAAATCATGCAACGTTGGAAAGACCTGTTTTGTTGTTGTTCATGCAGTCTAACCAGAGCTTCGACTTCTTAATCATAGCCTCAATTGTATCTCGTACATTAAATATGGTTGTGGAGAGCCCCTGTGATGCGAGACTAAGTTCTTTCAGACGTACCCCCTACAAACACTGGTTATAAATTTGATGATTGTGGCTTACAGTTTATGAAAACCTTGAATTGAAAATCTCAGAAAATGTGTAAGCCAAAATGATAATAAAGGCTTGACATATCTCACTTTGCATGTAATTAGTTGAATGCAGCTGAGATAGGCTCCAGCAACCCCCGCGAGCCCGAAAGGGAAGAAGCGGTACAAAATGGATGGATGGATGGGCTTGATATCACAGATTAGTTTCACTTTTGAAGTTAATTTCTGACATCAATGGAAGTGTACACAATATTCCCATTATTTGAGTTTCACCTGTATAATATAACGACTGAGAGAAAATCTGGTGGGAGGAAACATCTCTGACTACATCTGTAGCAAACATATGCAAGCTTTTGACCACAAACTTAGTCCCCGCTCGGTGACATTCATCTGCTGTATAGTATTTATCCAACAATGATCATGCGGTGAGATCAATTATGGTATTTGGAGAGGTAATCATTGAAGTCGGAGATCACTGAAGGCCTACGTGGGAAACGCACGGCCCGCCACTGTTTAAGGCCCTATGAGAAAGAAATGCAAACTCATCCTAAGTCACGCGGAGATGATTGATATGCTTTTTAATGTACAGTATGTGTGTAACTTGTTGCATGGATGACATCAGCAGCTGCACACACACACACACACACACACACACACACACACACACAATTTTCCTGTTCCCCTCCTTGGACAATTGTGTGGCTCACTCTCCATTGTGGAAGCCATGTCAGCTGCACATGTGTGCTGGCTATAAAACAACTAAAAAGCACCCCTTTCCTGGCTATAGCTGGGTCACAAATGGCCTCATATAAACACAGGACACACCTTTTTGGACATATCCTCCTGACCTTCCACCCCGTCACAGTACTCTTCTTTCCGTTTTGCCAGGGGAAAACAACACACAAGTCCCATCATAGAGCAAAGAAAATGAACTTTTTTGGGGGGTTGTTTGCACACTCAACTTGGTGTCTTTTGTGTACCCTCACACAACGTGCCTCCTCGCTCGGTTTCCCCTAGCATTGTCATGACAACAGTGTGTACGCAACCACACACACTCACACACAAAAAACGGAGAGTTAGTTTGCAATTTTTTTAATCGGGAGTATTTTTAAAAGAAGTGAAAGTATATCACCGGGATGTGTTTGTTAAGCGTCCCCGGCGAGCAACAAGTGCACAGCAACAAAAGAAGGTGCATGCTTACACGTTCCTACCTTGTTTTTACAGCGACTCTTCCATCCAAAGCTTCTCGTTTCGGATGAAATCCCGTCAACGAGGTCACACGGATAACTTCCAGAGAGTTTTTGCAAACTTTTTTTCCCCCCGCAGTAACAGACCGCTCGACCGAGAGTCCCGCAAAGCACCGCGCGTCATGTGGGGTGGCCCGGGTGGTAATCTCCGCCCAGGTTTGTGTTCGCTTCTACGAGAGGATGCTCCGCCCCGCCCGCTTCCAGCGCCCTCGGGGATAAATCACGCCAACCCCAAGCGGTGCATGGTTTGTGTCTGCTGATTGATGGCAGAGGGAGCTCCAAGTGTTGTTATGATGATTAAAAACCTGGGAATGTACTTTTTTTTTTTCTCCCCCACTGTGTTTTATATTCGACAAAGTCAATTATGATGAATTATTGTGCAAATGACAATTATCCTAATGGGACGTTTGAAGTCCTCCAGGCGATCATTAGGGTGACTGTAGTGGCCCAACAGAGCTAATCCCGGTTCAAACAACACGGTTGACACCAGCATTAGGAGATAATCCACCATCACACAAGTTTCACATGCAAAATAACACATTATCCTAATTACATATACATTTCTAGAGAAGTAAAGAAAAAAATATTGACTGATATTAGTTATCATAGCTGTTATTGTTATATTAGCAATTATATTTTTACGAGCTGCATAAATGAAGTAATTTTAATAAAACAAATAATAGTCAAAAACCAAAATGATTCAATTAAATATTTTATTTTCTTATTATTTCTATTCTATATATATTTTTTAGTTATACAATTAATATGTGTAGTAGTAGTAGTAGTAGTTGTTGTTTTATTAGTATTATTAATATTTTTTGTAATGGTTTAGTATTCGTGTTTTCATTGTCCACGTCTCATTTGTTTTCTATTTTTATAGAAATTCAAAAAATATACACAGCATTTCTAATTATTAGTAGCATAAATTGTGGAAATATTATTATTAACATTCGTTGTAAGAGTAGTGTCAGTATTAAGAGCAGTATAAATATAATAAAACAAATAATATTGTTTGGTATCAAATTCATTCAATAATATGAAAATATATTACTTATCAGCACCTTTCATTTTCAATTTTAACATTAATTTTTAACAAATAACTTTATTAGTACATGTAGGAGGATTAGCATTGTAGTACAGTAGTAGTATAGAGCATCATTAAGTAGATACAGTAAATACATTAAACATAAGTCAAGATAAGAAATCCAACAACATGGTTAATGTAAAATAAGTATATTAATTTTAAAAATAGACTCCAGCACCCCCCGCGACCCCAAAAGGGACAAGCGGCAGAAAATGGATGGATGGATATTATTATCATGTCTAGTTTTTGTGTGTAGCTGTTGCCTTGTCAATTTTGTTGGTTCATACTTCTAGACACTAGATGGCAGTAAAAGGTCAGAAATTCATCTTGTGGATGAGCGAACGAAAATTAGGGTTCTTTGTATTTTTTATTCAATGAAATATGAGATGTATAAGAAAATAACATAAGTAATGTCATAATGAATCTAAAACAATTTATGAAATATATATTTTAGCAAAGACGATGCCGGATATCCTCATGGTGACCGCTTTTGTTGAACATGGGAATTGTAGTTTTCTTATCTGGTATTCTACATTACATTTTACGTACTTTACGTGCCGTCTCTAAGGGAATATATCCCATCCTACGCATTTGTCGCACTATCTTCTTGAAGAATTGTGCTCGGTGGTGATTCCGCTTCCTACTGAGACTGTTGTGGAGGTAAAGCGGCGCTATCTCATCCGTTACTTTTACGACCTGACGTTTTGTTGAAAAAAAAAAGAAAAGAAAACCTGATCGTTTGACACAGATGTCTGGGATATGTTTGGCAAGCGGAGAATGCCGAGCTAACGCAGGGAAAGTTCCTTTTGGCCGCAGCACGACGCGGGAACAACTTAACCTCTCCATGGACGTTAAAAGTTAGCACGGCGGCGACAAAGACGGAACTCATCTGCCCTTTTTGGTTCCGCTTGAGGTGAGGATGTCTTATATTTGCATCTTCTCCGTGGAGTTAACTTCGTTTTTTGTGCTGATAAACGCTTCGTTCGTGTGTGGCGTCTTTGTTTACAAGGTGCCCGGCGCCTCAGCTGGCTATGCTGTCAAGCTAATGTTGGTGTCACTGGCACCATTCCCTGGGTTTGTCCGAAAATAGACCGATTATGTGAGGCTGCTTTGATTTAATTCCCCTAGTAATTCTCAGAAGAATTTGGTTTAAAATGTTTGCAGGTGTCACGTTAGCCATTTGCAGGTCGGGGTCAAAGGTCAGATCATCATGAGGCTTGTATCTGCTGCTAACTTCAGTGCAACACTGCACGATATTGTGTACAGGAGAGTCTTTTATAGGTGTTTCAGACATTTTCAATCAACATTCTGTACCGCTTTTTCCCGATATGGCGGGTAAGATGGAACCTAACCTCGTTGACTGGACTGGTGTCCAAGGCCAATAGGGGCAAATCTTCAGCAACCTCCAAACGCTCAATCAATCAATCAAAGTTTATTTAGGCCCCGTGTACATTAAGCCGGATAAGTTTATCCAGGGTAAATCCCACATAACCTTATCCGTGTCCACACACAACAATGCCACCGTTTAAGACCCTCTCCCCCCGCCGTCCGCCGGCGCAACGCGACCTAGTACGCATGCGCGGAAAATGCGCACGTCATAGTCACCTCCGGTGTTGCTTTGTGTGCAAGTTCTTAAATGTAACTTATCTGAACAATATCCAGTGTTGTGGTATTTCAATTAACTGGAATCCAGTGTTCTTTGGGGCCCTATTGTAGTGAATCACACCTGAGCTATCATAAATTAATAAAATGTTTAATAAACACGTGAAAGAGCATTTTACATCAATCAATCTCGGGATCTAGATATCTTTGCCTTCACCTTCATTATCCATTCGTTTTTGGTGACTTTATATACTCTGGACCGAGACGTTGAGTCCGCGACATACATGGCGGACAATAACTGATACAGTCTGCTTTGCCAGTCCAAATGCATTTGCCGTTTTCCGTAGTCTTCCCTCGACGGCCAGGTAATACAAAGCACACGCTACCTTTTTTATCACATCCACGGGAGCCCGCATTCTCGTTGCCTCCCCTTCGACAAATAGACAAAGTTTTTCGGTAAGTAGAATCACAGCTGACCTCGACATCGGAAAGTTCTCTTGCCGTCTGAGAAGTGTTGTATCCGAAATAGCTGCAGTCGCTTTCTCTTAAGGTATTCATGTGTGATTTCCACAAGCGTCTGTACAGACGGAAGGAGAAACACGGGCATGTCTGGATGACTCGCCTCCATATTTCCAGTGGTTATCTCCGAGTTACGAAACTGCTTTATTATTAAGCTGGCTGTGGCGTGTTTTTTCTGACATCACTTCCTGTGTGAGGCGCAGTCTTTCTGGCGTCACTTCCTTTCCGAACTCAGTTTGTAAACGATCAATGAGTCCATACGAAGCTAAGAGATTCAAGAAATACACGGCGCACTTACCCGTGAAAAAATTGTCCAAGGAGGGGGACATTAAACGATAGTTTAGTATGGCTTAGGCTAAATAATTATTTGTTTAAGGGGTTATCCGGCTTAGTGTAGACATAGCCTTATATAGTCCTAAATCACAAGTGTCTCAAAGGGCTGCCCAAGCCACAACGACATCCTCGGCTCAGATCCCACATCAGGGCAAGAAAAAGCTCAACCCAGTAGGATACAACGAGAAACCTTGGAGGGGACCGCAGATGTGGGGACCCCTTCCAATGGGCGACCAGTGCAATGGACGTCGAGTGGTTCTAGTTAATAGTGTGATAGTCCAGTCCATGGTGGGGCCAGCAGGAGATCATCTTGAGTGGAGACAAGTCAGCAGCGCAGAGACGTCCCCAACTGTTGCACAGATGAGTGGTCCACCCCGGGTCCCGACTTTGAACAGCTAGCGCATCATCTGTGGTCACCTAATAACCTCTCCACGCAGGAGAGGGGGGCAGAGCAGAAAAGAGACGGCAGATCAACTGGTCTAAAAGGGGGGTCTATTTAAAGGCTAGCGTATACAAATTAGTTTTAAGATGGGACTTAAATGCTTCTACTGAGGTAGCATCTCTAACTGTTATCCGGGAGGGCATTCCAGAGTACTGGAGCCTGAATAGAAATGATCCAAAACCAAAAACGCACAAATGCAACAGGAAAATGCTGCAAGAACAAAAATCCAACAGAAAAGGCAAATAATACAAATGCCAAAAACACATAGAAACCGTCCAAAACATTTGCATAAGCAAAATGTTGACTGTTCATGGAACAAACGGAAGTTAGTTGGGGGAACTTGACACGTTTCCTCACTATCCCCGAATGGAATCTAATCTTTCTCCTACTGTTAGCATTGCACAGCTGCTCTATTCATAGACAGGTGTCCCTCGGACAGGTGCGCCATGAACAAAAGAGTTACAGTTAAGAGTTGTCAATGTGTTTCCCTCGTTTCCAGTGAAGCAATAAATGCATGCAAACATGCTCTCTACACATCCAGGAAATGGATAAGAAACAAACGAACAAAGTCAACAAATGACATTTTACGATGGAAAAAATTTCTAATTTAATAAGTGAATTTTAAAATCCCCACGCATCTAAACGCAACGCTCTGACACCAACAGCTGCTGTCTCTCTCTGGAGATCTGCCATGTGTTAACCGGCTAATATCTTAAAATGTTTGCAAGGAGCTCCTCTGCTGACATAATCAAACAAGAAAGCGGTGGTTTATGTCCTGTAATATTTCTTCGCATCAACTAAAACTGCTCATATAAAATGGGACCTAATAGGCCGATGCTCAACAGTCCTCAACTAAACATGTTTAAGCTTGTAATGTTGTGATTATATTCTTGTAAATTAACACGTTTTTTCTTGTACCTTTAACTAGTCTCATCAAATTCATGTTTTTTCACACTGGATATTTTTCCCTTATAACATTATGACTTCATTCTCGTTCAATTGTCAAAATAAAATTACAATACATTAGTATAGTGATGATAATATTACAGCCTTATTTTCAAAATGTATTTCCCCCCCCCTATACAATGCCTTTTTTCCTCAAAGAATTAGCACTTTGTTCTTAAAAACTAACCTTCTTGTAACAATTTTATTAAGATGACATTAAGACTTTTTTTGAAACATTAGAACTGGGGCTATGAAAGGACTTCACCATATGATTCGTATCCCGATGTCATGATATACAATACAGTATTGTTATTTGGTGATATATTGCAACATTCTACATCCAATAGTTTGCTGATACATTTAAAATACATCTTAATAAAAAAGTTGTACATATGTACACCAGACAGTAATAATTAATTGGACAAACACAGCCAAAAAACTGTGTTTTTTAAATCGGGAGTTCTTAAACTTTTTGACCCTTTGGCCCACTTAAATATTAACACTAAATTAGTAATCTTACTCTTGATTTTGATCATAGTCAATGATTTTATCTAATAACTCACAGTTTACAACCTTGTCAAATGATATGAAACCCTGTGTAATTACAAAAATTTGTAATTATTCACTGCCTAAACTTCAGGCTTTGGTCAGGCTGATTAGAAAAATAAGTACTATCCAAATATACTGCTTAAGAAAGGACTCATGAAGAACTGACAAAAATACATGTACATACAATTATGGAACAAAATTAATAATGAATATGTTTCTTAACTAAACTGTCAATACAATGCAAGTGCAAATGAAAATACAGCTTCACCACTGTCACAGGTTGTGTAAAAAAAAAAGTACAGATCGCGGCTGAGAAACAGATATTTGTTGGTGGCCCTTTAGAGTTAAGAAACACTGATTTAAATGACCCATTTATTGCAATTGTACAGAAAATGTTTTGTCACTTAAATGTAAAAAAAAAAAGCCCTCTACAGTAATATCTTAACTTATTAGCTTAATTGGTTCTTAATTGGTGACATTCTTGATAATGTTTTTGATAATGTTTTACTTTAATTCAATGAATATCATCCGCTTCTTCTTTTCAGCACTGTCCTTCATACTCACTTTCTTCCTTCCCATGGTTGGAAAACAAAACAATCTTTAGCTAAAACTAATGCTTGCTAGTAAGACCAGATGGTTTGGCAGTTTTTTTCGGGGTTCACTGTGACATTTTCTATGGTAAATATTGGCAGGGATGCTTGTAGCTTATATTTTTGCTTGTAACTTAAAGCATAACAGTTAGTCAAGATACAGCTCTTATCTTAAAACATTCATAGTTGAGACACCACTGTATTTCTTAACTGCCCACTGCCTGGCGGTGCGGAAGTCGTCCTCTCAGGACATGTCCACACGAACACGGATAGTTCCAAAAACGCGGGGTTAAAACGATCTCCATCCATACGAGTGTAGTTTCAAAACAGTCTGCACACAAATGCATACACCTGCTGTCATGTACATTTTGTTCAATCATAAGGCTGTAAAAGCAGCCACAGCTGAGTTGGTGGCAATACACCTCTGTTATTATAATGTTTATTTCGATATACTAGACATACAATGACATGTACATTATCTTTAAAACCAGCCTGCAATTACACAGCTACGGGAACAAAATTAATCTTTTTATTAGTTTTTACGCGCCTGTGCTGCTGAAACCCAACGCTTGTGGAATTATAACATGTTTAATCGGCAACATGGTAATACATTACATGTCCAGTGAAGTGTACATTATTCCTAAAATCAGTGCACACTAACAAGGAGCCAAGGAAACCTCTTGAATGTTTAAGTGCCTAAAGCGCACGGACGTGCGTGTGCAGCTCCAACACTCGTGGAATTAGGGACGGGAATTGCTAAGATGTTTCCAGTTCCGATTCTACTTTCGATTCTGCTTAACGATTTGGTTCCTTAACAGTTCTCTTATTGACTGTTATTTAGAAAATAGAGAAAAAAGAGGTAGATTCGCCTCAATTTAGTTTAGTGTAAAACGAACATGACCTTACGAAGCCTACAGTGAGGTCACATATGTAGCATAGAAGAAGAAAAAAGTAATTTAAAAAATAAAAATATAATAAATAAATATTGTTATGTAGAATTTAACAAAATAAATAATGTAGAAATGATATAATAAATTATACAAGAATGTAACACTTAGTAAAGTGATAATAACTTATTACATGCAAAGTGAGATATGTCATGCCTTTTTGGTTATAAATTTGATGATTGTGGCTTACAGTTTATGAAAACCTTGAATTGAAAATCTCAGAAAATGTGGGGTTTCAAAAAGTGTAAGCCAAAAGGATAATAAAGCCTTGACATATCTCACTTTGCATGTAATGAGTTGAATGCAGCTGAGATAGGCTCCAGCAACCCCCGCAAACTCGAAAGTGAAAAAGCGGTTGAAAATGGATGGCTGGATGGGCTTGATATCACAGATTAGTTTCACTTTTGAAGTTAATTGCTGACATGAATGGACGTGTACACAATATTCCCATTTTTTGAGTTTCACCTGTATAATATAACGACTGAGAGAAAATCTGGTGGGAGGAAACATGCAACTTTTCTCGGACTACATTTGAACATTCACCTACCGAATATTTAGAGTGTCTACAGTAGCAAACAAAATGCAAGCTTTTGACCACAAACTTAGTCCCTGCTCGGTGACAGTCATCTCGCGACAGACGTGAACTGGAGCGAGTACTGCCCTCCTTGGAGCCAGTTAGAATCTGTCTCTCCTCATGCTAATCCAAATGAGAAGGCATTAATTTAAATTTAACGAGTAATAGGGCTAACATGATAGGGGGTGAGTTAGGACCTGTTGTATTCAGATGTCGTGCTAGCGTTACTGCTGCTGGGATGAGGTCAGAGTTATTACAAGTAACGCTGTTGCAATCTTTTCTTGTAAAATGTTATTACTATTTGTTGCAACATACGCAGGTTGCGTAACAACGTCATCGCCATCCGGAAGAACCATTAAAAAGAATCGCTTGACAAAATGGTAAGCGATTCCAGGGAATTGATTCACTGGGAACCGGTTCCGAACATGAACCGTTTTTTGGTTACCATCCCTATGTGGAATTTGAACTCATTTAGACATCAATATAGTGATATATGTGCAATGAAGTGTACATTGTCTTTATCATTAGTACACACTAACACAGAGGAAGGATACATCATGTTTTTTTTAGTCGCTCAGGCGAGTTATATGCACGCGCTCGTCTCCATTTACACAAAGACACGTAAGTTAACTTCATGATCTGTTGTTAAATAAGGATTAAAAAAATACATAATCTTGCACTTTTCTTATGACAGTAAGCAAAAAGTCTTGCTTGTCAAAGTAGTCCCGTCGGCTGGAAGTCCAACAGCGATCGTATCCAAAACAGCTGGCTGTAATTGGCGCTGGCGGGAGTGGCACAAAACGCATCTTGATGTGTCTATTTTATCAATGTTGAGTAAGAAAATAGCAGAATATTTACGTTCAAACACAGTAAGTCCTCTTATTGTGTGTTTAAAGCCATCATGGCAGTGTTGTTGTGCTTTAGAAATGCACAACCGAACATCATCAGATGAGTAGAAGTCTCCGTTTTTGCTGTGTTGCCGTGTACACGCATACACGGACCTATAGAGGTGGGGGAAATAACCGATTTTTTTAGATGCATCGCAATTCGGACATGGACCATTATAGAATCGATTAGTAAACATCAATAATCGATGTATTTAATGTAAGTAAGGTAATGCAGACAATTGTAAAATTTGGCTGACTGCAGCAAGCCTCTTACCGAAAGATCCGATAAGCTCCTTTATTATCGCTCACTTATGTTCCAGTTTTGCACACATTTTAAATAATTTAATAAATGTGGGAATTAACTTAACTGTTTATTTTTCCAAGTTGCAAGTGATAAACGCTCTTTTTGTGAAACGAAAAGAAATGTAAAACTCCATCGATATACATAAAGATGCATCAATAATCGATTTGTATCGAATCGTAGCTCCTAAATCATAATTGTAATGGAACCGTGAGGTGCCCAAAGATTCCCACCTCTAGCGGAAAGTTTTGGAACTCGTCACCTTGGCCAGTGTTTGCAAAAGTCTGCAGTTTTTAAAGACAAAAGTATGTGTTTGCAGTTGGAAAAGAGGCCTTAATGCAGAGATGAGTATGTGTTTATTAAGTACCCGTGTTCGTGTGGACATGGCCTGAGTTACAATTGGCACCAAACATGATCTTAAAAAAAGAAAAAGAAAAAAGAAAAATGTTTTTAATGAATATATCATTGGAAAAAGTATTGTGATATATTGCTATATTGATATGTTCCCCACCCCTACACATTAATGTTATCAACATTGACATTTTTGAAAACATTTTTCTAATATCATGCCTTAATTCGTGTGATATTACACATTCATGGTTTCCCCTTAATGTAGTTGATTATGGCGCACCGCCGTGGCAAAAAAAAAGCCACCACACAAAAATGTGTTGTTTTTTTTATGTGAAAACAAATTAAAGTAACAATGTATTATAGCCTCCAGAGGAAGTCACACTAAGTCTGACACTCTTTTTAATTTATATTGCCAATTTTATGCTAACAACTGGCCCGATTCCCTAATGTGCACACACGTCCGTCGTCGTGCAGACACGCAACACTTACTCATTTTCTGCCAATCTCCTTCACTCTCATTTCACATCAATCACACACATATACATTTAAAACCAGCATGTCGTTACAGTATGAATGGATGTATATGCTGTATATATATCCTCTTATTTGCGCACTTTTGCCGAGTGATGCACCGAAAATGTGGCTTTGACCACCGGAAGAGCACTGCCGAAACCGAATGTGGGTATGCTTAGGTATACCCATGAACAGCCAACTACAAAATGTGCAATGTACAAATAATTAAGAGGACGGTGGCGGCTTTTAAGGAGAAAAGGCTCTTAGCAGCGCAAAGGAAGAGTGATGTCAGTGAGTGTTTTAGGACAGTAGAGGCTTGCTGCAGCTCGCTGTTTGGAGCAAAATAATTGGCTTTTCTAAACACGAGTACAGTCTTCAGTAACACCAGAAAGAGATGTTCAATTTGTTGCTAGTCGTTTTTATTAAAGAAAAAGTCACTAAAAGTCTCTAGTAGCTTGAAAAATTCTTAACAAAGTACAGTACAATAAACAGCAACAATTGAAAAATAGAGCAAAATGATATACTGTTAATATAAAAAATACTTGTTAATGCTAATTAATAATAAAACACTTTTGTTTTTGAATGCATGTATACATTTTTTTAGCCTTCTTCAAGAAAATAAATGCATCATAGCAGATTGTGCAAATATACGATGACGTCATGACAATCACGCCACCACCACCACCACATATATCTTGGCAAACTGGGGGAAACCCTGACATTTATTGTTGTTGCATTACATTTTTTTCTTGTACTATCACCACTTTATTGTCGTGATATTTAAAAATGTTCCCCCAATAGAATTACAAATTAATTCCCGGCATTTTTTTTGTCTTTATTCCTGCAACATTACAAATGTATTCAGATTACAGTACTTTTTTCTTGTACTGTGACAACTTTATTGTTGTGATATAAAAAAAAAAAAACATCATACAAAATTACAACCTAATTCCTACTATTTTATGTTTCATTTATTCTGTTACGTCTTTTCTTCAATAATATTTCAACTTTTCCTAATACCGTAGCAAAAAACTTGCACCTTTTGATTGATTGGTTGAAACGTTTATTAGTAGATTGCACAGTACAGTACATATTCCGTACAATTGACCACTAAATGGTAACACCCGAATAAGTTTTTCAACTTGTTTAAGTCGGGGTCCACGTTAATCAATTCATGATTCCCGTAATTTCATTACTTTATTTTTGTAATAATGTAGCTTCATTATTTTAATATTATTACTTTTTCAATGTTTTTCTATAATTATTCATAATATTTTCACATAATGTTACGACTTAACTTCCATAAGTTTATGACTTTAATCGCATAACAATACATATTTATTCTTGTCACAATAGGACTTTTTCTTATCATCCATCCATCCATCCATGTTTTACTGCTTGTCCCTTTCTGGGTCACAGGGGGTGTTGGAGCCTATCTCAGCTGCATTCGGGTTATTTTGGATTTTTTCTTGCAATTTATTGCCTTTATTCTGGTGATTTTTATTTTTTTTTACTTGAATATTTACACGTCATGGATTGATTATTTTATTGTATCTCACATATACAACAAGGCTGACAGTATTTGGGTCCACGTTTTCCTACATGTCATAGCCGTAGAAGCCGGTTTACCAGTTTAACCGGTTTGTGAACAACACATTCAAGGAAGGAAGCAAGAGTCATACTTAGCTGACAAACACACCCTTTTTCGGCACAAGCTGAGCTGAGTTCCACTGAAATAAGTGCGTAACCCGCTTTCTGTGCAGCGAAGATGCATCGACAAATATGTGAGTAACATTCTTTCTTGAGTGTGAACAGTGATTTGGGAGAAGGAATGGGAGATTAGGAAGGAGGTCAACAAAGTGATGTGAAGTGGAAAGAGAGGAGAGGAGAGAAGGGAAAGTTTGAAGGGTTATCTCAGTAATGTGAAGGGACAGCTGAGTAGAAGATGGTGGTGACTGCACTGCTCATCACCAGTTAACCCTTTCTACACACCTCCTCCACAATTACTCATATATTCAATACAGTTTTAATTGTATACATGTACGTGCATGTGCAATATGCAGATTGTATTGCAAATATCCACTTCTGGTGATACCATATAGCCAGTTCATGCGATATTGTTAGGTGAAACATATACATACGACAGTATATTGAGATTTATGTCATAAACGCAACCTTCCACTTTTGCTGGTGGTGCCAGTGCGCATGCGCGTTGCTGACTCTCCGCTAATCCGCTGTTTGGGAGAGAGAGATTGCATCCGCGTTCACTTTCTCCCCTATGGCGTGGGATAAAATCACGTCGCGTGATAAATATAAGGAGACGAGGCGTTTATGCAACGGGGGAGCACCCGAGTGGAGCCGTTTAAGAGAGGCGGCGTGGGCTGGAGGAGAACCTCGAAGAAGCGACGTGCAGCGAGAGACCGGAGCGATGAATGTCTTCTTTTTAAAGACCTTGCCGACTACAACACCACGGGAGTCTTGAATTAGCAACTAAGTGCATATTGGAAGGAGATCCGAGGTGAAATTGTGTAAGATTTGACTTCCTGGATACTGTTTTTTTTTTGTGTGTGTCACGCTTTCTCCAGGCTGCGTGTTGCGTTCAGGGGCAGCACGCTTCCCGGACTCTGCATACTGTACAGTACCACCAAGACTATTACTTCTTTAAAACTATCCCGCTAATTAGGAATCACGTGACAGCCAAGCTGCATGATGGAATGACAGCATCAATAAACCATCCACTTATTTTTTTTTATTTTTATTTTTTATTTTTTTTGCACTTGTGCTAGTTGCTTATACTGCCCTTAAGCCATGTATTTTTATAATGCACTTGCATGCCAGTCCTGTGACAAGTTGAGCAACTGGACCGACTTGTTTGTGAGAAACTCCGGGTAGAATATACATTTCGGTGGCTTTTTATTTTTTGCCACATTGTTATTTTTTCATTAGAAGCCCATTTCCTCTTTATGTACTCAAGAGGTCCAACTTGATACCCAAGGCGTGGGAAAACCTTATCCCCATTTGCTGATGGAAGCTGTGCAGCTGTGGTGTTCGAGTGCTTCCGCTCCAGTCCAGCTGTTAGCCAGACCGCATATCTGAAAGATGACATTTTGAGGAGTTGCCGTCATGCTTGTAATATTGCCCTCCCCAGGAAATGCAGCACATTGATTTTCTCTTACTGGATGTAAGTCAAGATGCATGCTGTTTATTGATTGTTTGCAACTGCTTTCACGGACTATGAGGCGATTGTTGATGGCCTCAGTGAACCCGAGGTTTTGTTTTTTAAGAAGGCTTTGTCAGTGAAAGTTTCATAGTACCCTGAAAAGAAAGCATGAGCCTGCACAGACTGGAGAGGCGTTTTCGAAAGTATGCAGGAGGACTTAAGAGCGGCACTGTGGAGAAAAGCCTAAAGTCAACAAGACGGGCAATTAGGAACTATCGCACTTAACTTCTTGAATGGAGTAAGAACTCCCATGAACTTTGACAAGCCGAACGGGAAATTAATCTAAGCTGGTTCCAACAATCCCGTCTTGCTTCCTATCACCGGTGGTGATGGGGAGCTCGGCCTCATCCCTCACTGCGGAGACTGAGTCAGACCATGGTTTCCGCAGCAACACTTACCCGTCGTCGCCCCCGGTGGGCTGGCTCAGGACCAGTCACAGCAGCCCGGTGTGGGGCACCAGCTTTATCACACGGCAGCAGCAGCAGCAGCAACCTGCGCTGCCTCACAGAGAGCGCAGGTAAGAAGCGAGAAGCGGTCGAGAACCTGCACATTAGCCAGTCGGGTGCACTCGGCAGAGCATGCCAGGCAGAAAATTACATGTGGAGGTTACAGGAGAAATGATGAAGGCTTGTGTCACTTACAGTATCTCACAGAGGTGAGTATACACCGCATATTTTTATTTCCTTCGGACCATCAAAAATGAAACTTGGAAATACTTTAGTGTAGCCAATATACAGCTTGTATAGCGGTGGGGAAAACAGGACATTTTACTGTGACCCCACTACGCTCACATGCTAATGCTACCCGTTGACAATTTGGGCATGTTAGGGTGTTGGCATTATCGAAAATTAAGTCATCTTGGAGGTGTGTACGGGTTCATTATAATGTTGGAAAATGTTTGCCGTGGGAAGGGGATCATGCTGTGCGTCACAATGCCGTGGTGGAATTTACCATGAATTGATTAACTGACCCCGACTTAAACAAGTTGAAAGACTTATTCGGGTGTTACCATTCAGTGGTCAATTGTACGGAATATGTACTGTACTGTGCAATCTACTAATAAAAGTTTCAATCAATCAATCAATCAAATTTATATTTTTCCACAATTAATCGCAGCTCCCCAGTGCTAGGAGCACTCATGCAGCCCTAGACCATGACACTACCACCACCTGGCTTGACTACTGTAGGCAAGAGACTGTTTTCTTGGTACTCACTTGTGTTACCAGCTATTTAGTCAATAAATGCTGTGTGTAGGGCTGGGTAATACCCAAACTCAACCCTATTATGGGACCGGTGCTGACGTAAACGGCAGTAACCGGACGTATGAAATAATACCTAGCGATCAATGCCTTATTTTGGTGCCAAATTCATGTAGACCTAATGTAATGTAATGTCAGAGTCTGATGCTTTTTTAAAACTTTATTGCCGACCTTAACACGCTAACAGCAGTAGTCACATTTCACCAAAATGTAATGTTTGCAAAACATTTCCTTAATATACACCAATCATTGTCACGGCCAACGATGTGCATTCACAAACCCCGGAATTCTGAATAGCTACATTACAACACAAGCTAGTGGTTTTGTATTGCTGCCTGTTTTGCTGCAATACTTAGCTATCGTTTTCTGTTTGATATTAAAGTAGTGTAGTTAGTCAGTCCCTTCAGGATTTCACAATGACACAATCGCCTAATTCACGCGATTCAATCTATCCCCGTGAATTTTGTGCGGCTTTGCAACTTCAATCAAAGCCCGCAACTTCCCGCACATTTTGGCCATTCACCGTCAATTTTATCAATGGAATGTGTTCCCGAGCGGCACTCAAACGTGCATGTCAAATACTTAATCAAAAGTTATGTTTGTTTCTTGTATAGACGAAGCAACGAGTTCCAATATATACATTCTTTATTCCTCAAAATGGTTGTCCTACTGCTTATTTTAGACTTACTTCGGTTCTTGTCTACGGTGCTAAGCCCTCTGGGTAATGTAGTGTATAAACCTTTACCTCCTAGTTTACATGTATTTTTATATTTATTTAACTTTTTTGTATCCAGGGAAATGCAGTTAAGAAACATACTTTCATTTGCAATGCTGACCTAACAGAGGCAGCATAGATGTCAAAGTGTGATGGTCATCTCTCACTGTCTCTCTTTTACCAACAAAAACTACTGTTATAGATTGCTCTCAACAGTTCACAAATGCTATTAACGTTCGGGGTAAATGTGTTTGCACATAAATTACTGTTTCAGATGGACAAACAGTTTTCAAGCGTAAAACATACACAAAGAATGTCTGCAACTTGTGGCAAGCAGAGCAGAAAGCGGACAATAAGGATGACTTTTTTTCCGTTTTTTAAAATCTGTAATTATAGTTAATTATTACTAATATTAGTTAAGTCATTCAAACAGTACAGTAATTTGACAATGAGCTCTGAGTATGTGCTTTTACTGCCATCTAGTGTCTACTTTTAAGTCTGTGGTATAAAACAAGTAAAACAGCAATACTGTATTGTTTTCCAATTGTTGTTTATAACTTGTGCTTTTTGACATTAAGGTTGCACAGAACATTACTAGCACATTCATAAAATCACAAGTACATTCAATGTTATATTTTTTTTTTTAAAGCCTCAAAACATTGCAACTTTCCGAAAAAGCTGCCTCAAATGCAGGCATTTTAGGCCACAACAATCACAAAAAAGTCTGCAAAATCCTAAAGAGACTGTTAAGATACTATTCTGTTTAAAGTACACGTCACAATATTCTGTAATAATAAAAAAAAATAAAAAAATTATTTTATAAAATGTCAGTTTTTCAGTACCATTTTGGGCACTGTTTCAAAGGTACCGATTTGGCACCAGCGTCAGTTAAGTAAACAATACCCACCCCTGTGTGTGTGTCAATACATTTCTAGTAGATAGTACATCTTAGCTACTACACAAAGTATATCCAAGTTTAATATCTACGGTATAATCCCTTGAGAAGATATACTGTTATAAAATTGCTGCTGAAATGTGGGGGATACTCTTTAAAAAAAAAAGGGTACCTTTTTGTGACCTACTGTTGATCTGTGACAATTTAGAAAAGTCATCATGTTGACTTTTATCCTTTGCAGTGTATGCAGCAAAATTACAATTCCCATCACCCTTAGGCGTCATTACATAGACACAACAATTGATCCACCTGGTCATTACAGCGAGTGGATGCAATAATGGACGTAAATATAGAGTTTGAAGCTGTAATTGCAGTCTTTCTACAATACTTTTTGTTCCATTCACCCAGAAGAGCATAATGTGACTTGAGAAAAAAATGCTACCTGTTGTAATTTACTGCATAAGCCAAATTACTTGAACATCTCACTGCGAATTTCGTGACCTCAAAGCTAAGGCTCAACTCTGCTGTTTTATAAACCCTGATCAAATCGAAACCAACATTTTCTCCCCCCCGATAATAGAGTCAAAATCTGGATGAGCTGGATTTGTAAACCAAAATCCCACCCCTTGGCCTCGACGAGCTCACAGCTGCATATTGTGGGCTGCTTTGGCAATGGCGTTGAGGGTCTTGCCTTAAGAGATGATTGATCTGACTGTTTTGGACCTGTGAGTGAAAAAAACAAGCCCAAGGGTGGTCCATTTAAAACGTGATCCCTTCATTTAGCCCCTGGATACCCTTTGTACAGTTATGTGTTCATTTTGGGGAGTTAATGACACATTCCATGGACTATAAGCATGCCTAAAGAGCTGTGTAGCACTCTTGCATGCATAAGAGACCCCAAAAAATACTCTCATCGATGGCTGGGAAATGCACATTTATCCTAAAATTGTTTACAGTGGTACCTCTTAAGATTGAACACAATCCAATCCAGGAAGTTGATCACAGATTTTAACATAAAATATGAAATCAGAAGTGTGTTTGATATTTGATATGTGCTCCCAAATCCAGCACTTTCCACCGGCTCTTATCCTCCAGATCAGTGATTCTCAAACTGTGGTTTGCATACCACTAGTAGTACGTTGGTTCCATCTAGTGGTACTTCAAAGAATCCCTCATCTAAATAAATACATTTTATTTGATTCATTATTCAAGTCCTGTCTGTGAATGTTCTCATTCATCCAGGTCATTGTCATCTCAGGGCATTCAATCGATCGCAACTGGACTGTTTGGTTTGTCTTGAAAGATGTTTCACCGCTCATCAGAGGCTTCATCACTTTGTGCTCATAGACTTAGATTGGTCAGATCTAGTCCAGCGGCTGGTGCCAAAACCCCAAATATTTATACTCCAAAACCAGGAGGGGCCACCTGGGCAAGGATGGTTTCGCCCTATCCTAGTGAAAAAACAACTGTTTCAATGCAAACGCACAATCCTCACTGTCAAAACCAACGACAGCCGTTGAAGTGTAATTTCCCCTCGTTAGCATTGAGGTATCGTGTGGCAGAAAAGTCGCTGTGGATCGACTACTACCAGTCCAAAATAATCGGAATCCCCCTCGTAAGCATTCCATTTAGTTTTAAACAAATGGCATTCTGGTCACCTTCTGTGATCAGAATGTTACTAACTCCTGCTATTTGGTGTAGGCTAAATTGCAGAGTCTTTTAGGAATGGTTGAAAGGACAGTGTTGTATGTGGGAGACAGGTAGTGCCGCAGACCACCACCTCTGTTCAGGGATGGTTTTTGAACCTTGACATAGATGGCTTCCCTCACTCCTCTTTCGTACCATCCGTCCTCCCTGTCCAGCATCTGTACATTTTTGTTCTCAAATAAGTGCTGTTTCTCCCTGAGGTGCAAGTAGACGGCTGAGTCTTGGCCTGAAGAGTTTGCCCAGTCTACGCTGTGCCAAGCCTCTGCTTAGTGGTCGCTTTGTTTCCCCAATGTATGAATCAATTATTTAATTAAGTCCAGTGTTTTATTTTTTTCTAGAAAATGGATGGATTCAAACACAGTGTTACTATTCAATGTTACGAAGGCTAAAAATATTAAATATACTTGTTAAATAAAACGTCTGCCATGTGTTTAAACAATACTTAGGCCTACTACGCTACTGTATTTTAATGTTGGTTATTATAGTGGTACATGGAAAACCAAGTGTTTTCTGAGGTGGTACTTGGTGAAAATAGTTTATTCACAATGGATTTACATTTTTTATTCAGCGTGACTTGCCCAGTTGGGCTTTTCTCGTTCACGGTACCTGCTGCTAGCTGGTAAGCTGCTGTACATTTAATACCAAAGTACAAAAACATCAATTTTAAAATGACACTTGCGTAAAATGAATAGGAAGAGCCATAGTTTAGTACAGTGCTTCTCAAAAGTACCACCTCAGAAAACATTTGGCTGATTCGCGGTCTTTTACCAGATCTCGCAAATCCGCGCATAATCATGTGATAAAGTAAACACTGAGGTAAACACTGTGGAACGTCTTGAGCTTTGCCATCGATCAATTGATTGATTGATTGAAACTTTTGTTAGTAGTTTGCACAGTACAGTACATATTCCGTACAGTTGACCACTAAATGGTAACACCCGAATAAGTTTTTCAACTTGTTTAAGTCGGGGTCCACGTTAATCAATTCATGGTAATACCCGCAGTCAGGCGTGTCCGTGACGGCCTTGACTTGACTCGTGAAAAAGACGACAGTTTTGCTTTGCAGGGCGACCACTTTATTACATTTTTTAAGCAAGTGGCAACACAACAGTAGCACCATCCCTAGCGAGCGTTGTAGACCTACACAACTCCCACAAACCACGCCCCTGCTTCCATGGTATCCGTATCAGCTGGCATTTAAAATAGGACCGCACATAGGTGCCCGAGATATGCCTGTATATGATTTTTTGATTTTAGACCTCCAGAATCAGCATTTGGTTTAACATGGTGAAATTACGTCTAAAAACCTTTGACAAGTTGACTTCATGGCCATCCTTGCCCTTTAAGACATTTCAAAGTGTAAATTACTATCCCCCTTGAAGTTGGACGGTTTTATTTTGAAAGTATTAAACAAGATAACTTATTTTGTGTTTGTGCATGACTTCCTGTCCAACACATGCAGATTTTAGCTGAATTGATCCGCTGTGTTGCTGCGACCGGCAAAAACAGAAGTTCTGTGTATGTTAAGCGCACAGATCCACAGGCTGTGGAAACGGTCACATTGACTTAAATACAAGCGTAAAGAGTCCACCGCCTATTTACGCAACGCAGCCGTGACACATCCTCTGGAATTTAGGGGTAACACTGTGTATGAATATCAGAAAATAAAACATTGTACCTTAATCAAGTGATTATTTTGTGTACCAGGAGCCCCCGTAGCACTAGTGGTACGCATACCACAGTTTAACAATCACTGCTCTTGTGTATTCAATCCTAACTCTTATTGATAATATCTTCACTTACTGTGCTTAACATGTTATCATTTTTATGGAGAAAAAAAATCACATTATCAGCATTTTAGATCCACCACAGTGTATTGTTTTATTAGTCATGACTTTTATTGTACCTACCAGATAGAAACACATGTTCTGATAACGAAGATTGTGCAATTTTCCTTTGCAATGACACCCTCTCTGGCTATGAGACACACTGCTGCACTGTGTCTGTGTGTGCGTGTGTGCGTGTGTGCATGTGTGTGTGTGCGTGCGTGCGTGCGTGCGTGCGTGCGTGTCTGTGTGCGTGTGTGTCTGCGTGTGTGTCTGCGTGCGTGTCTGTGTGCGTGTCTGTGTGTCTGTGTGTCTGTGTGTCTGTGTGTCTGTGTGTCTGTGTCTGTGTGTGTGTGTGTGTGTGTGTGTGTGTGTGTGTGTGTGTGTGTGTGTGTGTGTGTGTGTGTGTGTGTGTGTGTGTGTGTGTGTCCAACAATGTTAGGCAAGCTTAGCTGAGCTGTGACAGAGCATGAAATATAGAAACAACACGCTCGGATTCGCATAACCCATTGGCGTACATTTTCTTCTCAATTCTATTTCCCCTTCTACAATGTTATTTGGCTTATTTGTCTTCGATAGTTTCACTTTGTGTTCCTCAATGCGCGGTCCATTGACTTTTTGGAAGCGTTTGCTGCCGGTCAGCTTCACTCAGAAAAACACTTAATAGACAACCATATTAAAAAAAATTCTCATGCATTTGTGTGTTTTCATAAATCAGTATGCTTGCTGTAGACAAGATTCAATTCCAGTCTAACAATATGTGGCTGTTTAAAAAAAAAAAAAAAAGTTAAAGTACCAATGATTGTCACACACACACACTGCCATTTGACCCATCCCCTTGTTCACCCCCTGGGAGGTGAGGGGGGCAGTGGGCAGCAGCAGTGACTGCGCCCGGGAATTATTTTTGGTGATTTAATCACCAATTCCAGCCCTTGATGCTGAGTGCCAAGCAGGGAGGTAATGGGTCCCATGTTTATAGTCTTTGGTATGACTCGGCCGGGGTTTGAACTCACAACCTACCGATCTCATGCACTCTAACCACTAGGCCACTGAGTAGGTTTACTAATGTTTACTGATTGCACTTACCCACAACACCCTTGTATTTATTAAGAAGTGTGTGGTTTAGTTTATTTTGAGCATGCTTAACAAAGTTATATTAAAACACAATGCAACATGTCCGAAAAGAAGTAGGAACAAGTAGGGCTGGGTGATATGGACCATAACTGATATCCCGGTATTTCTAGTCCGAATGCCGATAAAAGGTGTAAGGTATTTTACTGGTATCTTAAACAAAACATGCAAAATACTTAAGGTCGTCTAAGTGTTTTATGGCTAGATAACCAGCGTTGAGACTAGTACTCAGATTATTTGTGTTGTAAGTAGTAACCTAACATGTTGTTTTTTCTAGTCGAATAGTCGCCACTGGAGCCGTCGAGCCGCCATATTCTTTTGAAAAGTTTGTTGTGTTGTGTCATTGTGCATCAAAGAAGCCTACGTAAGCATGCAAGAGGCGGGGTTGAGCCAAAGGGAATGCCCTGTGCTTTGCCCGTCAGGCGCTAAGAAGATCAAGCGGCCGTAACAAAGTCACATCAAAAGATACTAGTATGGCGGTATTGTCTCTTTCTAAAAATATACAAGTTTGAACTATATTACAGGTATACCGCCCAGCCCTAGAAAAAAGCAGAGCTTATTGTGGTATCTACATGTACGACGGAGTAGCATGATTCAATGCATGGTGGTTGCTAATGGCCTTGGGTGCCCTGAGCCCCAAAAGTCCCTCTGCTTTCTTCTCATAGTCAATACCAGTGCCGCGTCTGTCTCCGCATGATGGATGATTGCATTTATCGCCTCTCTACTCGATAGGCTTTCCTCTCCCTTTTAATTGGATTAAAACTGTCCAACACTGGACTGGAGCGGCATGGCTGCGAGCCGTGCTTATGTGTCTGAATAATTTCAGCGTGTCTTCTTTCTGTTGGGGATGGGGTCAGCTCCTAAAGAACCAGAACATAGTTGGCATGCAGACTATGCAGCGGTGTTTACAAGTAGGGCTGTAGATATGGGTCATAATATAAATTGGTTAATATATTGATACGTTTCTTGAATTAATCGAGTAATTGGATAAAACACACTTTCTAACCTTGGTGCGTACTTTAGGGAAAATTGTAGAATTAAAAGTGTTTCTGATCGCCGCTATCATCAATTAAAGTTTATTTATATAGCACCTAATTACAAGTGCCTCAAAGGGCTGCACAAAACACAATTACATCGTCTGATCTAAAATCCACATCTGGGCAATGAATAACTCAAAAAGCCAAAAATGGGGAAAAGAAGAAACCTTGGGAAGGGGCCAAGTGGATGCCTAGTGGGTACAGTCATTGAATTATTCATGATAATGTGAAAATCCAGTCCATTGGGAGGCTGTCACAGGGTCGTAGGAGGTCTTCTTCCATATCGTAGAGGAGCTGTCCAGTCAGTGCAGGTGGGCCAGCATAGGCGTAGTATATTTTCTAATAAATGCACATCATCAATATTGAAATTGCACTTTTTACATATGTGCATTAATAAAAATGAATACAAATCTCCACACACAAATCATGACATTAACACACCACCACTCTCACACCATGTCCTCTTATTTAAAGTTCCGGGCACTTCATGCAGTCTGGATTTGATAAATTTTTGTATTAATCACAAACAACGTTAAATCAATGCAGCAGACTATAAATAGAAGCTTTTCTTATTGTTGTTAGTGCTGTGAACATTTTGTTGCATCTCGTGATCATTTATGTCAGAGGTTAGCGTAACTTGGTGACATCAGTAATTGTGTCACAATACTTAAGTTCCCATCTTGCTAAAGGCTTTGCTGTGTCAGCATGGCTCTTGCTGACTCGGCTAAAAAACCCATTGGTCACAAAAGGCATCAAAAAGTGATGGCTCCACCATCTTCCTCCCTGAATCTGGAGCTTCTCGTCAGCTCGCTGCTATCGTGCTCGAAAAGACCTCAGACAGTTTCCTCTGTGTAAATATTCAAATATCCCAAGCTGTCTCCACTGCTGGCATATTTGCTCTGTGAAAATGAGCATATGTCATGAAATATTCACAGAGGGCATCGCGGGAGGTCAGGTGCTTCTGTTCGTCTATTGTCTTCCCTTTTTGCCCTTTCCGGAATGGTATTTGGATTCTTGCACCGTACTTGTCTGCTGGAGTTAGTTGGTTCAAATCATATGAATGATTATTGGGTTGTGAGGCCCTAGTCATAAGGTGTTTATGGTCTTATAAGTCAAGCTTACATAAAATGGCAGCAACAGAAACGTAACTGTTTCGAAAAGGACATCGCTTACAGCTCATAGTTATAGTTATTGAATTACCCTGAGGAGGTTTACTGTGAACAATTGAGTCTTTGTTTCTGCGGTGTTATACCCTTTTGTTGTTTTCCAAAATTGCTACTATCTGCCGCGCAGATCCAGTTTAGAGTCTTTTGGTTTGTAAATCAATGTTTTAGCTAAAGGTGTTACATCGCCTTTCTTCAACATGTTTTACTATAATTTAAGTAGTAAATTCAACAGTAAGTTAACAGGTTAGGGGCACTACTGTGGCACGAATGCTATATTTTGATGGAATCTCAAGGTTAAGGCAAAATGTCCTAAACATTTTGTACTCAACACAACACTGCACATGTACCAACAAAGAGACTTGGTGTATACCTGGATTGACCTATGAGAGGGAGCAATAAAATACACTATAAAAAAGAAGAAGCGCTAGGTTGTTAAGCGTTAGCTTAACTGCTAACTCAATTGCAATGGGTATTGTAATTTGTATTACACATTAAATAAACATTTATGTATTTGCCACAACATATTGGGTTGGGTGTCATTTCTAAAGTCCATCTCACTTTTATCTTAGCACCATCCTGTCGCTATTAGTTGCAGGAATCTTTGGGCACCTCACGAATCGATTACGATTCAGGTATTCGATTATAAATTCATTGTTTATGCATCTTTAATTATTGTACTATACAGTATATCATTATTATATTGTACGTTATTAATATGTTTTATATTAATATTATACCTTAATAAATGTATTATATTTAATTATTAATAGTATGTATAAAAAGGCTCCATCTTTGGCTGGTATCTATTATTGACTACCCATTCATATCTGTAGCTGACAGTGTTGTTGCACTGTGTGGAATTGAATGGAATCGAACTTTGTCATGGCACTTAAACAGTACAACAAAATGACATTTTCAGTTCAAACCCGTTCAAGATGAAACCTACAGTAAATTATACAGGGTAGACGGAACAGGAACACTGATAGGTTGCCACAAGTGTGGCGCCCCGTAAAAGTGGGAAAAGGGTAAAACATGGGATGAAGAGTTGAGTTGAGTTTGAGTTTATTTGGAACATGCATGCATACAACATGATACGTCACAATTTCCAGTTCCTTTATTCAACATGTTCGAAAAGGAGTAGGAAGAAGCAGAACTGAATTAATCCTACCCCTTTTCCTTTACATAGCAGTTGCTAAACTTTTGTTCACTTCCTGTTCTCAATTTATTCACAATATACTCCATAATAATAACATTAAAATAAATCAATAATAATGAATGAAGTAAGTTATATTTCATATGGTGAGATAAATAAGATTATCTAAAAAATGAATGGATGGATGAAATAAATTCAGAATGTTTACAACATGGGTCTTCTCCATTGTACTTTGTAACCACTTTAAGTTTGAAGAGTTTCTTGAAGTGGATCATATTAGTACATTGTTTGATTTCTTTACTTAATCCATTCCATAATTTAATTCCACATACTGATATACTAAAAGATTTCAAGTGTTGTACGAGCATACAAATGTTTTCAATTAAATTTTTCTCTAAGATTATATTTCTCCTCTTTTGTTGAGAAGAATTGTTGTACATTCTTGGGTAGCAGATTATAGTTTGCTTTGTGCATAATTTTAGCTGTTTGCAAATTCACTCTCTCGTGGAATTTCAGTATTTTTGATTCAATGTATAAAGAGTTTTTTTTAACACGGTTAATGAATGAAGTGTACTTTTGTAGTTATTTCCCCATATTTCTGCACAATAACTCAGATATGGTAACACTAGCGAGCAATAGAGAATATAGAGTGGTTTTTGGTCTAAAACATGTTTTGCTTTATTCATTATTGACGTGTTTCTTGCCACTCTGTTGTATATTTTTTATATGAGATTTCCAGTTAATTTTATCATCAATCAATATACCTAGAAATGTGGTTTCATTTACTCTTTCCATTTCTATTCCGTCTATTTGTATTTGTGTTTGACTATCCCTTCTACTGTTGGAGGAGGAGAAAAAAAGTAAGTTCCAAACCAAACTCCTGTTTGTGGAAGTGCTCCGTTTGAGACTAGGAAAAAAACCTCAAGCAAGCACTTATGCATATTACGACACACAACTCGAGACTTTCAACCGTAGATATTCTCTCCCTTGACTTGTTAGACTACATGCTAATTTCCTTTTTTTAGTTGTTAACTTTCTGTTGTACCACGGTTCCTTTAAGACTTCTGTGGAATTGTACAAAGCATTTATTATTTTCTTGTTTCATTACTTGACATCCAAGCTAGCTTAGTGCCGTGGCTAGCAAAGCTTGTCCTCTCCTTCTTTCTCTGTGTGTGTCCGCACGAGATCTACATTTTAGAAACATCTCTATTACATTATTTAATATACATAATAAATAATCGATACTTGGACATGTGTCCAGCCATTCAAAATTGTACACGTTCCAACCGTGGTGCATCAATGATTCAATCATTTTTCCCACCTCTGGTTTGCTATCTTTTTATGTTTTGTTTTTGTCTTCTTCAGACAGCTAGCTCAACCATGGAGTCCGTGGATTTGGAAATCAAGCTCAAAATTGGCCATATTATTTTCTAATGCGTACCAGGCTAGTCAAGTCAACAACGTCCTGTATAGAATTTTACAAACTTTTTGTGACAAAGTGCTCCATTTCTAAACTGGTTTCCATAATGTTGATCCCTTTCGCTAAGTCATATTGTGTCAAAGTAGCATCAGTCTCCCCACGCTAAAAGACGTCACGCGCAGGCGTCCTCCCGAATGGGAATCCATCCATTCTGAGGACAGTCATACTCGACTACGAGTGACTGCCGATGATGATGATGATGAGAAACTATCTGATACTCGCATCTAGAAACTCGCCTCCCACTCCCAGCACTCGTGGCTCAGGCCTGTAATTGTGATGTGGGAACCCCGCCAGGGTTGAGTAATAAGTCCTATTACTCATGCTAGAACACCTGGCTGGTCGAAAGGAATCTCTGCCAGTTTATTTGAAAGTCAAAGTAACCTTGACTCATCAATATAAATACATGATGATTTCTTGTGTCCCAGAAATTATTTTCAGTTGGAAAACGAGCTTTGTTTCAGATGACGTGGAAAGAATACAGATTTGCCATTTTTAAAACTGATTTGGTTATGCCCAGCCAATAAATATCCTTTCATATATTGCCCGAAATTATTGCTCTTTTATCCTGCACTACAATGAGCTAATGCAACGAAATGTTTTTCTTATCTGTACTGTAAAGTTGAAATTTGAATGACAATAAAAGGAATTCTAAGTCAAAGAAAGGGCATGTGATTTTGCAATGCATTTTGGGGGCTGGGTAGCCATTGTGGCTGGACAAAATTTTTGCTCACATGGCTGTACTCAACCAGCAGTATTGTGAGAGAGAACAACAAACTAGATCAAAATGGATTCTACGAAATAAAAAAAATTGGCACTGTACCGAAACAAACTGGACCCTGTTCCAAAGGTTCGCCAAAATAAGCAGAATTGGTGGAATTGAACCATGTGAGCATGACCAATAGACGACATTTGAGCAAGCTGCCGAACGTGTCCTGTATCTCGGTCGTCAACGGGGTCAGTTTTTATACAGTCCAAACATTCGGAATGCAAAGGCGAGAAAGGCTCATGGACAAACCAAGTTTGGGTGTGTGCAAGACCTCAGAATTTTAGCTCAGAAATAGAACACTGTCATCCTTTACAGGTAAGTCAACAGGACTTGTCACTGTGTGGTGTCTACTGGAGAAATTAGATTCAAACTAAATATATTTTAAGTCTGAATATTTAAACTCTTCTCAGTTATTGATCAATGAATACGGGTATTGCTTTTTTCCCCAAATACTGTATGTTGTTCGTAACCCGCAGCTAGCTCAGCTTAGCAGCTAACGCTAAAAGAATAAAACATGCTTTGATTCAAACTTACCAGTGTGAAAACGCAGTGAACACACCAAAATGTACCAGGTGATGGTGTTAAAAGTCATGTTTGATCGTCGCACGTCTGCTATCCAGGCTATAAAGCGACTTTGGGTACTTAGAAAAGCGCTATATAAATCCCAGGTATTATTATTATTATTATTCATTGTCTCTTCATTAGCTCACTAATCCAACTTTCTTGGCTTTGCTTCTACGCTGGAAATTTGAAACATTTCATCAAATAGTTTTTTTTTTTTAAGTGATTACGACATTTATTGTGGCAGTTAATTATGTCGTACGTTTTGAACTCGTTAAGGACTGAGTCTTGCCATCAGCCATGTAAGTAAGCTATTCCGAGGCCAGCAAGAACCACAATGCATTGTGTTTCCACGCCACGCTTTTGAGCCCTATAGTTACAGAGCTATGGAAGTCTTGCTTTGAACTGATTGCAGCAATTTTATCAGAACAACACTGACATTTTCATCGCAATGGACTTGTGAAGAGACAGAAAACAATAATTGTGACACTTTAATGCTTTAAACTATTCGGTCTGATAATTTCCTCCTGCATTCATGTCACTTATCAGTGAATATCACATTGTATTGTCTTCAATATCTATTATACATCTAAAGTTCTGTGCCGGCATACTGAGGAAGTTCCGGTTTATCTCAGCAGTAGCTCACTGTGTTATATCTGGAAATGGGCAATAATGTCACAGAGGAAAGAGTTATGGGCCTCACACAGCCTGTCGCTAATCCCATGCTGCTCTTGCACACCTGCCTATCAAGTAGCTTAATAAACTTTGGAGAGAAATGAGGCTGTTAATTGATGCTATAGAAGTGAACTACACTAAATAGCAAGCAATCAAAATGGTTAAATTCCTGATTAATCAATTTGTAATCAATAATTGTAGGTTATTGTGAACACAATATAAATACAGACCATTTACCATTTAAATTGTGATACTGGGGTCATTAACTTGTTAGTTGAGACTTTACTCAGTCAGCAAGGGGAAAATGTGTTTTGAAACCAAAATATGAAACTTGTCACAAGATGGACTGAAATGGTGAGACACTTACTGACAGGCTGTCAGGTTGTGCAATGTCCCTTTGGTGCTGACTCATGTATACTGTACACTTTGGTTCAAACAGAAGTCGATAAAATTTCAGAATAGTCTATGAAAGAAGTACTGTGACTCACAAAAGAGAGTACATAACTTACATTTCAGCAATAATTCTAGTATATCTTCTTAAGAGACAGTACTATACAGAAGAAATAAAATCAAATATACTGTTTGCTTGTTTAACAGTGTTTGGGCTCCTTTTGTTTGGAAACTGCCATGCAGCCCCGTTTTACAAGAGAGAAGGTCATGCTGTGCTTCAGTATGTCACAGTACTAGTTGGAATCCACGTTTCTTTCAATGATCCACAGCTCCTGAGTACCGGCAGCACTTAACAGCCCTAGATCCTGATTAGGGATGAGTACCGAATGCTGTACTTTTTTAGCACCGACAGAATCCCGCCGGTCAGGTAAAATCAAACAGTGCCATATTATGGTACCATGGTTGCCCGTCACGCCCAATTACCTACTCTTCACACTTTGGCACTTGGCGATCACTCCAGCGGCACTGAGAGCATGCTTAGCCAAACAACCTCTAGGTAATGTTGCAATTTTCACTGCCAACAAAGAAATTGACTCAAATGTTCCAACGTAAGAAATACGCTAGCTTGAGACTAATATACATTGGCTTTGCTGTTGATTAGCATTACATGCCAATTTTAACACATCAAATTTGTTAATGAAAACCACAATTAAAATGCAAGTTACAATGAAACAGCTGGTGCATAATGAGTACAATACTTACACTTTTTAAGGCGCAACAAAAAACAACAAAAAACACTACTGTTGTCTAAAGTCTAGAACTTGTAACTGCAACTTAGTATATCACACTTGCTAAAAAGAAAAATATAACAACTGGACAGCAGTTATCATAATCAGCTCTTTTTGTAAGGATTTTATTATCAATAAAAGTTATTATTTATTATTACACACAAAAGTATAGAACATTGGTACCATAGAGGACCGGTATCGATTCCCAAGTACCTGGGAATTGGTACCGTATCAGTTCAAATGTGAACGGTGCCCACCCCTAACCATGATGCCACCACCATGCTTGGCACACCTATGTTACTACTCACTTGAATTGCTGCTTAAAGCAGTTGTTGTGGTGTTAATATGTTCTGACACAAAGCCATCAATTTTCAGGATAGCACTCGTTTTTTGTGTTCGATTAATAAAGTAAAAAGGTTCCTCAAGTAGCAGGCCACGTTTTCCCCCCAGGCTCCTGGGCCCTGAGCCAAGCTTGGAGAGGCAGTGCTAATGACTGTCGCACAAAGGCCAAATGTCTCACAGTGAGGCGGGGAGAACGTGGCGAGACTCGGCCAACTTGCTGCAGAGTTCAGTATGCAGATTGAATCCCCGCGGCCAGCAATACATGACTGGCATCGACGTAATCAACAGTTCTTTGCGCCACACGACCTGACTTCACCGTCATGCACCCACTGCCGTCTTCTATTTGTAGTCTGGACAGAGTTATGAATTCAATTTGTTCCCAACTTTTTTTTTGGTCCGAGCTTTGTTACAGTCTAGAGCGCTTTGATTGTCTTTCTTCCAGCGAGCATTTATGCAAGGGTCATTGATGCGCTGATTATTTATTCAGACTGTGCACTTTGCATTGAAACCCTTGTTGCAGAAAGATCATTATTCTAAAGGAGGAGCACTCTCTCTCTCTTTCGCTCTCTCACGCTGTCGCTCCACTGTAAGCTGCTGGCTGTCTGCCCGGGTGTGCGACACCGAGGAACTGAGGAGCTGAAGTGGGCACTTTTAGAGCAGCTTGACTGAACACAGGGCCAAGGACAAAAGGTGCGATCATGGGTCTCTGTGAGTGAGTGGTGATTTGAACACAGACATGATCTTTTTTTAAGTAGCATCTTGGGATCACATGTCCGACTTCTTTTAATGCAAGCTCAAAATTGGGACATTTTTTTAAGTTAAGCGCCCCTTATCGTTGTGACCTTATAATGAGAAAATCAAGTGTGTTATTTGAAATATCCTTAAGAGGATGATCAATTCATTGTGAAAGCCCTTTGACGTCCGCTTCAGACGGATGATAAGAATTTGCCATCTCTTTAGCTCCGGTGCCAACTGAATCAATTGATTTGACAAACTTGCCATGCGGCTGACACCACGGCTTTGCTGTTTCGCCTAGATGAAATAGCCTGACGGTTATGGAAATGGTCAGAAGGGGAAGGAGCTGTCATTAAACAAGAGCCGCTGATGCTGGTTGTTATGGCTGTCGCAGGCCCTAGCAGACGAATAAGAGGGACGAGGCATGTGTTATCGATGCTAACGTTGGACAAACTTTCGTTGGACTTGAAGCATCGCAGTATTTCCTTATTACACTACAGACTGATTTTCCTTGTAGTCTAATTATTAACCACAAGCTGGAGTTAATGTTTTGACAAATTGGGCCTTACTTCCTTTAGTGTTTGCAGCTTGTACATTATATTGTGATCATTTAGAGCCTCCCTCTAGGGTGCCCGTCTTAGGTTGCAGTGCTGACTTCAGCCTAGGAGAATAAATGCTCTGCTAATGGCTCCTGACGTAAAGTACTGGAACTTCTACCTACGTGCTTTTATGGTCCAAGGGTTAAAGGCTGAGGGTACAGGCCAACCTCAGCACAAATGTAAATCATGTGACTATTCTGTATCTACAAATAGATCCAGTGTGTAAAGTACAGTAGTACATTTGCATGCCTGTGTATAGTACAGTAGTACATCAATTTACAAGCTGAATTGGCTTTGTGATGAAGTTCTTAACTGACTGAAAACTGTACCACGATATACGTTTTTTATATTGGTCGATATCAATAATTGTTGATTTTATTTTTTTTTAAACCTATGGAAAATATGGACGAGGCAAAACATTTATTAAAAGTCAAAATTTTTATTTCAAATGAAAATTTCCCTGATTATAATCCCCCCAGCTATCAAAGCGGAAAGGAAATGTCAACACAACCATGGAAAACAATCAACATCAATGGAAGCAAATTCTAAAATCACAATAAACACTTAATAACCTCTTTTAATCAAGGTGAAAAAATAAAGAATTTGTAAGAAATGCTTAATAAAGTGTTACAAAATGTGCAAAGTATGACAATGTAAACATAGAAAAACCTGAGAAGAATGTTTTTTGCAGGTTTACTACCAGGAAGTGACGTGGTCTGTGTAACATTTAATTTGGTTTGTTATTCTTATTTAAGTATGGAAATAATTTATGTTATGCAGTAATTATTATTTAAATATTATTGGACCAAGTTATTATTTTAAAGTAACACATATGCTATATTTTGTTATGTATTTTATTAATAAAGTCTTGCTGTCAGGTTCTGTTGGTCTTAAACCCCAAGATGCAGAGATGGCAGGCGTAGCGCAGGTAAACATGACTTTAATGTCAAAAAGGACAGGTTAACAGGAAACAGGATAACAGGAAACAATCATTGAGCCCTGACTGTAGGGCAAGGCAGGTATAAATACCAGCCAGGTGATTAACAACAGGTGTGGCCAGGCTGCCAATCAGCGGCAGGTGAGGGGAAATAGCGTTCAGGGAGACAAGCAGGAAAAGGAACCAAACATAAGAGCGCTACACAGGAAATAAACACAAACCAAGGAAACACAACCAGACATGAAGTGACAGATCGTCACACCTGCACTTTATTTCCTACCTGTTGTTTCCGTACATCCGAATTGGGAAGTACAAGGGTTGAAAAAAAAGATGAGCGCGGTGAAGGACAACGGTCCATTTGAAAAAAAAAACAAATCTGCCATACTGTCAAGATGACTTTTCCTGTTTTATCCACAATTTCTTCACTCTCTGCAGCACTCTTTTTTTTACTTTCTCCTTTCACTCCATGCAGAGACAGACAGCAAACTTGATAGTTGATACGTGATTGGCTGTTTATGCCTGGTTCACACCAACGGCGCTTGCCGCGCTTTAAAGCGGCGAGCAAAGCGCCGTCATTTTTGTCAATTTTTCCACGAATATCCCGATCTCCGAAGTAATGTTATGCTTTGATACGCTCTGATACGAATTAGTTGCCGCTTTGTTACCGTTCCTCACGATTTGATCCCGCTTTGATACGCTTTAAATCACGCTTTGATACGTTTTATTACGCTTTATTGAACTTTATTATGCTTTGATGCGATCATGACGCTTTAAATCAGGCTCTGACACGATTATCAAGCTCTGTTGTGCACTGTTACAACAAAAATAAGAAAAAAATGTGAAAAACTCAGTCTACTGTTTTCCACACATTTTTTATATTCATTTATTTTTTCAATTTCTCTTTTTTTTCCGTTATATTATGTTTATTATTTATTATTATGTTTTATATCTTCATTTTTTTAATTTCTTTGTCATCTTAATAAATATCTATCTTTAACTTCTTATGCTAGTTGACAACAATAAAAGGCATTTCTTTTATTTTTTATATTCATTTATTTTTTCAATTTCTCTTTTTTTTCGTTATTATGTTTTATATCTTCATTTCTTTTATTTCTTTGTCATCTTAATAAATATCTATCTTTCATTTCTTATGCTAGTTGACAACAATAAAAGGCATTTATTTTATTTTTTATATTCATTTATTTTTTCAATTTCTCTTTTTTTTCCGTTATATTATGTTTTATATCTTCATTTCTTTTATTTCTTTGTCATCTTAATAAATATCTATCTTTCATTTCTTATGCTAGTTGACAACAATAAAAGGCATTTATTTTATTTTTTATATTAATTTATTTTTTCAATTTCTCTTTTTTCCCGTTATATTATGTTTTATTTCTTTTATTTCTTTGTCATCTTAATAAATATCTATCTTTCATTTCTTATGCTAGTTGACAACAATAAAAGGCATTTCTTTTATTGTTTATATTCATTTATTTTTTCAATTTCTTTTTTTTCGTTATTATGTTTTATATCTTCATTTCTTTTAATCCTTTGTCATCTTAATATATATATCTATCTTTCATTTCTTATGCTAGTTGACAACAATAAAAGGCATTTCTTTTATTTTTTATTTTCATTTATTTTTTCAATTTCTCTTTTTTTCCCGTTATATTTTGTTTTATATCTTCATTTATTTTATTTCTTTGTCATCTTAATAAATATCTATCTTTCATTTTTATGCTAGTTGACAACAATAAAAGGCATTTCTTTTATTTTTTATATTCATTTATTTTTTCAATTTCTCTTTTTTTTCCGTTATATTATGTTTTATATCTTCATTTCTTTTATTTCTTTGTCATCTTAATAAATATCTATCTTTAATTTCTTATGCTAGTTGACAACAATAAAAGGCATTTCTTTTAAACGTAACATATTCTCTTTATTATTAACATTTTCATACAGAAAAATTATAAACAGTAATGTCAAACTGCAACATCAAACAGCAGAAGTACAGAAACAATGATCATCGTATAAAAAAGGCAATGATGCAAAAGAGAATGGATTTGTAATCCTGTGTTGGTTTTACATAAAGTTTCAATGTCACTAGTCAATATCACAGTCACTTCCTATTGCGCTTTGAACCAAGATCTGTTAAGCTTTCCTACGCTTTGAGTCAAGCTTTGCTGAGCTTTGTCAGGCTTTGTCACGCTTTGATGCTCTCTCGGCGCTTTATTCCATTCTTGACAGAGCGCTGAATTTTTTTAAACCGTTTAAAAAATTTTGGCGAACTTGCCGCATGTCCCGCTTCCCTACAAGCTTTCCCACCATCCATTAGGACCCTCACGCTTTAATCAGGCTTTGTTACGCTTTAACGCCGCTTTGCATGCCGCTTTAAAGCGCCATTGGTGTGAACCTAGCATTAGTGTGTCCCTCCGATTGCTCACTGACCACTTCCTATTTTGCTAGCTTACCAGACCCCGAGTGCCTTTGTTCATGGAACCAACCATGCTTCATTCTTTCCGGTTTCTTACGACCAAAATATTGTACTAAATATTATATATATATATATATATATATATATATATATATATATATATATATATATATATATATATATATATATATATATATATATATATATATATATATATATATATATATATATATATATATATTAGGGCTGCAACAACTAATCGATTAAACAGATTAAAATCGATTTTAAAAATAGTCGGCGATTAATTTAGTCATCGATTCGTTGGATCTATGCTATGCGCATGCGCAGAGGGAATTTTTTTTTTTTTTTTTTTTTTTTTTTTATAAACCTTTATTTATAAACTGCAACCTGTACAAACAGCTGAGAAACAATAATCAAAATAAGTATGGTGCCAGTATGCTGGTTTTTTTTCCAATAAAATACTGGAAAGGATAGAAATGTAGTTTGTCTCTTTTATCCGATTATTAATCGATTAATCGAAGTAATAATCGTCAGATTAATTGATTATCCAATTAATTCAATTCCAACCCTCAGCATCAAGGGTTGGAATTGGAATATATTGGAATAAATGTTTCCAAGATGGCGTCGCGACTAGTCGCAGAGGCTCAACGCTCTCCCGTTCGGTGCTTTTTTATGTTATTTATGTACGTCTTTGTTATTTTACTTTTTACATTCTGTCGGGGAAACAACGTCTACACCAGGCAGGATCTCATAGAAGTCGGATCTCCCGGAGAAAACGCTGTCACGGCCGAGTTTATCCGTGTAAACAACATCCCGGAAGAAATTGCGAGACAACCCGGATCTCCATGGTACACTATACCCGGAACAAAGCGCCGCAGGCGGCGTAGAGAACGTAAACAGAAACGAGGCTGCAGAGCTGGTCTGCTGGAGAGGCTAAGACAACGACCGAACAAACCACCACTGCCGAGTATATTTCTCACAAATGCAAGATCACTTGCAAACAAGATGGACGAACTGAGGCTACAGGTAGCAACGAACACCACCGTGAGGAATAGCTGCGTGCTAATAGTCACAGAAACCTGGCTCCATTCATTCATCCCAGACCTAGCTATCGAGCTAACAGGCTACACTCTACACCGCCTGGACAGGACAAAAGAGGCTACAGGGAAATTGCGGGGAGGAGGACTATTAATATTCACAAAGGACACATGGGGAACACACACAAGTATTGTGAGTAGCCACTGTTCCCCTAATCTAGAATATCTGACTATTAAATGTTGGCCCTTTTACCTGCCGAGGGAATACAATGCTGTGTTGCTAACCGCAGTGTACATAGCGCCAGATGCTAACGCTAGCACGGCGCTAGGTCAGCTGCATGATACAATCAACCAGCAACAAAGCATGTATCCGGAGGCTGCTCATATCATCGCAGGAGACTTTAACCATGCTAACCTGAAGGTAGTGCTCCCCAAACTACACCAGCATGTAAAATGTGCCACAAGAGGCAAAAACACACTTGACAAGGTTTACTCCAATATTAAGCTGGGCTACAGAGCTATACCTTTAGCACACATGGGCCAGTCAGACCACACATCCCTGCTACTCATCCCAGCATACACCCCCACCCGGATAAGTGCTCCCACCACAACAAAGTCCATCAAAACCTGGCCTGAAGGTGCCACTGAAAAGCTGCAAGACTGCTTTGACACCACTGCGTGGGAGGTCTTTGAAGACGAGGACCTGGAGAAATACACATCAGGAGTACTGGGCTACATAAAACACTGCACAGACTCTGTTACTGTGGATAAGCGCATCCGAGTCTATTCCAACACAAAGCCGTGGATGGCGAGAGAGGTGCAGAGGCTGCTGAGGGAGAGGGACACCGCGTTCAGATCTGGCAACGGGGAGCTCTACAGCACTGCCAGAGCCAGCCTGAAGCGTGGTATCAGGGAGGCTAAGGGGGACTACAAAACAAAGATTGAGGACTGCTTCCAAAGCAACGACTCCAGGAGGGTATGGCAGGGGGTCCAGCACATGACCAACTACAGGCCCAGCAACCCCCCGGCCGGCAGGGGAGACCCCCGGCCGGCAGGGGAGACCCCCGGCCGGCAGGGGAGACCCCCGGCTGGCAGAGGAGCTGAACTCCTTCTACGCCCGCTTTGAGGTAACACCATCGGAAGCAGTCACACCTCACTCAGGAGCAACACCTCACCCAACAGCCACACCTCAATCATCAGTCACACCTCACTCGACAGACCACAGCAGCCTCACCCTTTCAGTGACGGAGCACGAGGTCAGACGCACACTGAAAGCCGTGAACCCGAGGAAGGCTGCGGGACCGGACGGCGTCTCCGCACGGGTGCTGAGAGACTGCGCTGATCAGCTGACTGGTGTCCTCACCGACATCTTCAACCGGTCCCTGTCCCAGGCCACCGTCCCATCCTGCCTGAAAACCTCCACCATCATCCCGGTCCCCAAAAAGAAAAACACTGTCAGCTGTCTGAACGACTACCGGCCAGTGGCACTCACTTCTATCACAATGAAGTGTTTCGAGAAACTGGTCCGGACCCACATCCTCTCATCCCTACCGCCCGCATTGGACCCCCATCAGTTTGCCTACCGAGCCAACAGGTCTACGGAGGACGCCATCGCTATGGCTCTCCACTCCGCCATGTCCCACATGGATGGGGGGGGCTATGTACGGCTGCTCTTTGTAGACTTCAGCTCTGCATTTAATACCATCTTACCTGACAGACTGGTGACCAAGCTAGCAGACCTCGGAATATCCAACCCCACCTGTCTCTGGATTAAAGACTTCCTGACTGACCGCCGTCAGAGGGTGAGGATGGGTACCCACACCTCCACAGCCCTCAGCCTCAGCACCGGCTCACCTCAGGGCTGCGTGCTGAGCCCCCTGCTCTACTCACTCTACACCCACGACTTCACAGCCACCCACCCCGGCAATCACATCATAAAGTTTGCCGATGACACAACGGTGGTGGGCTGCATCTCTGGGGTCGACGAGACGGCATACCGGGACGAGGTAGAGCAGCTGGCAGTGTTGAGCAGGGCGAACAACCTGAAGCTGAACCAGCTCAAGACCCAGGAAGTGATCTTGGACAGCAGGAGGAGAAAAACTACCATACAGCCCCTGTACATCGACGGGGGCTGTGTGGAAAGAGTCTCATCCCTACGCTTCCTGGGAGTTCACCTGGAGGAGGACCTGTCCTGGAGGACCAACACCACGGCTATCGTCAAGAGGGCACAGCAGAGGCTCTACTTCTTGAGAGTACTCAGGAATCTCCACCTGAGACAGGATCTACTGGTGTCCTTCTACCGCTGTTCTGTGGAGAGCATCCTCACATACTGCATCTGCGTATGGTTCTGCAGCTGCACAGCAGCAGAGAGGAAAGCTCTCCAGAGGGTCGTCAAATCGGCCCAAAAAATCATCGGGTGCCCCCTCCCCTCCCTGGAAGAACTGTACAACTCCCGCTGCCTGAAGAAGGCAGCCAACATACTCAAGGACCCATCCCACCCCGGCAACAGCCACTTCGATCAGCTGCCTTCCGGCAGACGTTTCAGAACCATGCGAACCCGTACAAATAGACTCAAGAACAGTTTCTACCCCCGGGCCATAACTGCACTAAACGCAGCTGGAATGTAAAAAAAAATAAAAACTCATGCCACCGGTCAATCACGATCCGGGACTGTGCAATCAGCGATTACACGCCAACTGGACAATATTTATCATATTTATTTACATATTTTAATCCAAAATAAAATGCCTGCACAGCATAGGAGGTAGGAAATGCTGACTCCCACCCCCTCAGCACACTGGGAACCAGCATTACTCCTCTCTAGTCAGTTCACTGGTCACTTTATACTTTTTACTGTCTCGTTTTTTTTACATTGCCTCTTAGAGTGGTCTTAGGCCATATTGCATATTGTGTATATTGTGTTGTTTTTGTATATTGTGTGGTTTCTTCTTTTTTTTTTAAAAAAATGCAAAGCACCTTAGGGAAGCAACCTAAATTTCGTTGGACCTGTACCTGTACATGCACAATGACAATAAAGATCATTCATTCATTCATTCATTCATTATCAAATTAATCGTTAGTTGCAGCTATGATATATATATATATATATATATATATATATATATATATATATATATATATATATTTATATTTATATTTATAAAGAACCCCTTATGATATTGACATCGATTGCATGTTTGTCAGGATATACTGTATATTGGTATCGTTTTATTGACCCAGCTCTAGTACACACTCAGTCATGTTTTTGTTGATTTATTTCTTTAATTAAATGAATATTATCCACTTTTTCTTCTCAGCACTGTTCTTTTATGCTCACTTTCTTTCTTCCGGTGGTTGGAAAAACTAAGTTATGTCGATTCCTAGGTATAAGCTAGTGCTAGCGAGTAAGACCGGATGTTTTGGTTTTATTTCTTTAATTAAATGAATATCATCCACTTTTTCTTCTCAGCACTGTCCTTGATGCTCACTTTCTTCCTTCCCGTGGTTGGAAAAACAAAGTTGTGTCAATTTCTAGCTATAAGTTAATGCTAGCGAGTAAGACAGGATGTTTTGGTCGGATCTTACGGTGTTCAGTGTGACCTTTGCTCCGCCAACTAATGTTTTGCTCAATTTTTTGCATGCAACTTAAAAGCATAACAATTCGCTGACAGACAGTTCTTATCTCAAAACACTCTTAAAGGAGAACTGCACTTTTTGGGGGAATTTTACCTATTGTTCACAATCCGGATGAGAGACCAGAAGACAAATGGTTTTTGGGGTTTTTTTGCATTCTAACTTGTAATAATCTGCTTGTTCTAGGTGGCTAGCAATGCAGCTAATGGGAGCAATTCATTCTGCAGCTAAAACACTTTAAAAATGCATCAAAAACCGGCAACAATACTTCATTTACATTCGCTAACCTGTATAATAACCAAACTGTAGCAACATTGTTATTGTAAGAGCAAACACTGAGGAACTGTTTGCCACAGCATTAGCCGTAACCTAGCTATGGCATGAGGTAAGCTGGCTACTGCATCAACAACTGAATGGCTTTTGAGTTTGTAATTTACAACACCAATCTGTACTAGGGATGTCCCGATCCAGGTTTTTGCACTTCCGATCCGATACCGATGTTGTTTTTGCACTTCCGATCCGATACTGACCGATACCGATACTGGCCTATCTGAGCATGTATTAAAGCAGGGGTCACCAACGCGGTGCCCGCGGGCACCAGGTCGCCCGTAAGGACCAGATGAGTCGCCCGCGGGCCTGTTCTAAAAAAAAAAAAAAATGTAAAAAAAAAAAAAAAAAAAAAACTTTTTTTTTTTTTTTTTTTTTTTTTTTTTAAATTAAATCTACATAGAAAAACACAAGATACACTTTCAATCAGTGCATCAACCCAAACAACCTCCCCCATGCACACTCATCCACACAAAAGGGGTTATTTCTTTCTGCTACCAATATTCTGGTTCCCACAACATAGACAACACATCTGCAAGGGACACAGTCCCTGAAGCACACATGATTGTATAGGCTGCTGGTCCACTAACATTTTCATTAATTACTATTTTTTATATAATTATTTTTATATTGTTTTACTTTCTTTTTTATCCAAGAAAATGTTTTTTATTTATTTATCTTATTTTATTTTATTTTTTAAAAAAAGGGCCTTATCTTCAACAGACCAGGTTGTCAATGAAATTAGATTTTTTTAAAGGGTTTTTTAAACCAGGCCCAGTCCAGATAATGTCCAAGTCGGACTCAGCAACACACACCTTCATTCATGTACACAGAAAAAAAATTAGGGAACACAACAGATTGCATATAATTTATAAACAAAACACTTTGCATTCCATTCGAAAGGACGTTCCCCTTAGATTTCCGATCCTTAACATTTTACATTTATCATAATTAAGCTTAAGGCCAGATTGCTGTGAAAATATGTCCAAAAGATTAAGAAGGTTCCGCAAACAATGAGGAAAAATCTTATCTTTGTGAATCAGCCTTTTCTGACATGAACTTCATCAAGAACAAACACAGAACACGCCTCACTGATGCACATCTGCAAGACTCACTCAGAGTTGCAGTGTCAAGTTACACACCAGAGTACAACACACTAGTTAACAGCATGCAATGCCAGGCTTCCCACTAACTGACAAAGAAACAGATAACAGATTTGGTGTCCAGTTCAAAGTGTGACATGATTTAAAAATTTGAGAGTTTACTTTTGTATTTTACATGAGTTATTATTTGTACAAACATGGTGCAAAGTAATTCATGATTTCTTAAAAAATGTTAGTGGCTAGCTAGTTAAAATGGGATATTGTGATTTCACAAGACTGTCTTAGAAGTGATCATTTGAAAATGTTAAATTTGAAAAATGTGCACTTATAGAGAAAATATAAAAATAAAGTGTTGCAAATTTATATTTATCTGTTTCTATATATATTTATTGTGAGAAATCATTAAGATGATCAGTGTTTCCACAAAGATAAATATCATTAATTATTAATAATAACAGAGTTAAAGGTAAATTGAGCAAATTGGCTACTTCTGGCAATTTATTTAAGTGTGTATCTAACTGGTAGCCCTTCGCATTAATCAGTACCCAAGAAGTAGCCCTTGGTTTCAAAAAGGTTGGTGACCCCTGTATTAAAGTTTAAAGTTATTTAGCCTACTTAGTTGTCAGAATCATGTTGAAAAGGTTTTAGTACTCTTGATAACAACTAGCCAGCTGAATTAGGGGAGTTTGAATAATACACAATGACTGGTAACAAGAAACTGACCTGTTTATTCAAGGATAAACACAAAATAGACAAAATTATACATGACAAACAGAAATGGCATCATTGAACTAGGGCTGGGCGATATGATATATACCTTTTTTTAATATTGCGATATTTTAAGGCCATATTGCGATACACGATATATATCTCGATATTTTGCCTTAGCCTTGAATGAACACTTGATGCATATAATCACAGCAGTATGATGATTCTATGTGTTTTGATTGATTGATTGAGACTTTTATTAGTAGGTTGCACAGTGAAGTGCATATTCCGTACAATTGACGACTAAATGGTAACACCCCAATAAGTTTTTCAACTTGTTTAAGTCGGGGTCCACTTAAATTGATTCATGATACAGATATATACTATCAGATATATACTATCATCATAATACAGTCATCACACAAGATAATCACATTGAATTATTTACATTATTTATAATCCGGGGTGTGGAGGGGGCGCCGGATGTAAGTGTCAAAAAGACAGCCAAAAGAGTTTGATATGAGAATAAATCTAAAGTTAAAATATAGGGTAAAAATGCACCCATTTGCAAGAAATGTAGTCTTGATTTCCAAAATTTTCTTTCAAGGCTTGCATGTCTACATTAAAACATTCTTCTTCATACTGCATTAATATATGCTACCTTTAAACTTTCATGCAGAGAAGGAAATCACAACTAAAAAATCACTAATTTTTTCATACGGTGTTGATGTGGAAATTTTTGCCTCTGCATTTTGATGGTGTGGGCGTGTTGCACCGAATGGAGATAAGCGTCTCGACAGACGTTACAATATTTGAACAATGATGACGAAAACTGTTTTCTCTGTCGTGTCCGTGTGTCGAAAATTGTTATGCGCTTATATTTTTATTTGATTTTGTGCGTGGCATATAATTGCTACGCGCAGAGGGCGCTTGAGCAGTGCGCAACTGCACAGGCGCGCACCTTAGAGGGAACGTTGCTCGCACGGCTGCGCTAGCATCACAGCTAACGTTAGCCATGCTGCTACCTCTCTGCTCGGGGAGGGCGTATACGTATGTGACGTATGATGTGACAGTATGTGACGTGTGTAAGGTGCGCTTGTTGTCTGTGAGAGGGAGAGAAGAGCCTGTCGTGTATTGCCAGCAGCGAAAAGCAACTGCGTGAGAATCCACAGACCTGTGGATGTGTTGAAGGTGTGCTGGAAAATGCAGAACGGAAATTAGGGAGCAGCAGAAAAGTGGAATGTATTATTTAAATTGGTGCGTTGGAAAACACGGACCGGAGTTGTTTTTTTTAAACCGGATCTGAATCGGCATTTTCCCATGCCTTGCCGATACGCATTTTTTGGCAAATATCGGCGGCCGATCCGATCCAAATATCGGATCGGGACATCCCTAATCTGTACTGACTAAAAACATGAACAATCATAATACAGTATCTGTAAAGTATTATGTGATGTTTTCTCTGTACACAGCAAGCTCGGCAGTGTAGGTATTGTAGTTGTAGTCATGATCAGTATTAAAGTGACTCACTCGATGAACCGTTGGTCAAGCTGGCCGGTGACGTTTCCAGTTGATTTAGGTCAGCATAGCTTGCCTCTAAGTTTCACATTTGAAGTCACGCCGACCTCACTCTCTCTGCTTCCGTCTGTTCCAACGTTTCACCCTCTGTTCGTGCTTGCTTTTATTAGCAGCATTCCATCCTCTGTATATTCAGCTTCAAAAAGCTAAGGTTGTGAAATCTCATTTGTCCAAAAAATAGCCATCTTCATTGTCTGTTCCCAAGTGTGGTATGATTACAACACACTCGCGGTTCTTTCCAGAAGTAGGACACACATTTGTTGTCGGAAGTCGGAAGTGCGCTGCTATTTAAACGGAAATAAATGCACAGAGGAAAGAAGTTAATTTCTACAAAATACGGTAAATATTGTACATATTACATATTGTTATTAACGTGTCCATTACTACATTATATACATACTTGCAGTGTGTATAAATAACGTTGATGGAGGGCATAGAAGTTGTTTTGGAGGGCTTTGACGGCTACAACGTTGACTCCCATTAGCTGCATCTTGCAAGCGTTTTTTATCATCTTTAGGATCCCCCCCAAAAAAAGACGTGTGTTCTTGTCTCTTATAATAATTGTGAATAATGGGCAACATTTAAAAAAAGTGCAGTTTTCCTTTAAGTTGGGGCACTCTTAAAGTTAAAGTTAAACGTACCACTGATAGTCACACACACAGTAGGTGTGGTGAAATTACTCTCTGCATTTGACCCATCCCCTTGTTCCACTCCCTGGGAGGTGAGGGGAGCAGTGAGCAGCAGCGGTGGCCACGCTCGGGAATCATTTTGGTGATTTTACCCCCAATTCCAACACTTGATGCTGAGTGCCGAGCAGGGAGGTAATGGGTCCCATTTTTATAGTCTTTGGTATGACTCGGTTGAGGTACTTTCCCTCCATTTTAATACCTTTTATTCAATTACTGTTGCATGGTCTACAAAAGCAAATAACTGCCAATGTCTCTAATCAACATTGGCATTGGCATAGGCATTAACTTATGTAGCTAGCCACCGCTGCTGCTCACTACTCCCCTCACCTCCCAGGGGGTGACCAAGGGTAATGGGTCAAATACAGAGAATAATTTCGCCACACCTAGTGTGTGTGTGACAATCATGGGTACTTTAACTTAACTTATAGGCAACTCTTGCTGAGTACTGTCATTTGAAAGTATCATGAGTACTTAGTATCCTGCAGCTTAATCTACCTTTTGCACATGCTTTAGTATTGTTTAAATGTAGTAATTCAGCTACCACATACTGTTTACAATGAAGTTTTCAGTGTTAATGCTGACTGATCAGTTTGCTCCTTATCGCTATTACACTATTGGCTCTGTTGCAATTATATTGTGCAATTTACAGTATAGTCTTTAATCTGCTTTAATTCGAACCTTACCTGTTCCATAAGAAGAAGACTAATCTATGTAATGTGATGCCGTTCAGCAGTCATATTGCAGACATCTTTACCATAGGGATTAATGTGAAGAACAGAAGATTGCTCTTGCTCTTAGCACTTCCCGCCGCATTCACTACTCCATGTTACCCTCAAGTCCTTGTCTGTGTCAGTGTTCACACATGAGCAACTTGAGTGACAGTGCCTTTTTTAGGTGTGGGTCATCATGGCAAAGCTGCAGTGTGGACATTCATCGTTCTATTAAGGAGACAAGGTCAATGGGAGAGATATATTTATAGAATGTTATGATTTGTCGGACTCATTTACACAGGCAATATCTTACTTCTAGTATTGTGAGGCAACTCTCCTCCGTCTCAAGCTCTCTATGCTGCATTTTTTGGCGCTAATCATGCAGCCATTGTGTATGGATTTACTGCCCTCCGTGCCCTCTGCGGGGAGATTTAATTTTGGCTCCCCTGAGCTCGGAAATCTTTCGCTCTCACACTCCATTTTTCTTTTCTCATTTTGTCTCTTCCCTCTTAATGCCATCTCCCAGATTTTTTTTGTCCCTTCTTTCTTTTAGATAATCACCGTTATCTCACTGTAGGCAAGTGTTTGCTGTCCTGATAGTTCATTTTAATCACACCTGTCTCCTCTATCTTCGTTTTCATATGACTTGCCATTGTTCCAGCAATCTTTCTTCACTACTGCTCGATAGCAAATAGAAATAGTCGAATATAAGGGTAGAGAAGGAGTTCATGTTCATCTTTCAAGGTACAATCCACTCTTAAAGATGATTACTGGACTCCTAGGTAGCCATGTGTTCCTTTTCAAGGCTAAAAATGTACAGGGTACAGGTGTAATAGGTAGCTGTGCACCTTCTTCTTAAATGTTGTAGCCCTCAAAAAAGCTTTAAATCTTACAGCATAACAGCAAAAGACAGACAGACTGTCAAATGTGCTATACGGCAATTTCAGTATCCAGTGATTTCTTTACAGTGGTAGCTCAATTTACAAGTCCCTCATCTTATGAATATTTTGAAATACAAGCTGTTGCGGGCATAATCCTGTCTGTCACTGAAATATGCCTGTGTGCAACATAAACAACGATTTTGTCGTTCCTATTGTTGATGCACGTAGGAGACGCTTACAAAAGTTGCTGAACAATATTATTACACTCATTCATAAAACTACAGTAGTTATTTGTATTACATGCTATTGTAATGTTTTTCAAACAATATTTATTAGCTAAAAGTTTTTTTTTCTTTGTAAAAGGCAGTTTACATTGTGGTGTTTTGGGAGAGCCAAGCACAGACGACTTTGGTAAATGACGCCTCAGTAATGAATGAATTAATGTATTTATATATTCCGTCAGACAGACATATATAGCAACACTTCATCACTCTTTGTAATATGACAGACAAGCAACGGCACCCACCGGAAAGGGATACGGGAAAAAAGCAAGAATGCTTATCCATGTCCCGCCCCTAATTTACAATCAACTTACAGTATATGCTGGTTATATATGTTGGTTATATAGTCCAAGTTTCAACAGCAGATTTGATGGATACATGACAATTTCAGAAGAAGTATAACATGTTAATGGATGATAATGACAAGTCGGTATACATACACCAATATGGATATATGTTGTTTGATTCATTGAATTTTTTAAATAAAAAATAAATAAATACATTCTTAGTCCACATGATGTCCAATTCATGTTTCTTCTTGTGTTATTTTGTGCAGATTCATGAGCCAATTTTTCCATGTTGTAAACACTTTGTCAATAGCATTGAGCGACCATGAGATTAGCTCCATCTTGCCTGGGTATCTTTCGTCTTCTGAAGCCTTGTCTGGTGTGTTATTTCCCTTATTCCACAGTGAGTTCTTTTGCACCTGTGTACCACAGTTGAGATAGTCCAAACAACTAGTCATGTTTTTGATAGTTTCCCAACAACTAAGAGTGTAACGGTGCACAAAAATGTCGGTTCGGTACGTACCTCGGTTTAGAGGTCACGGTTCGGTTCATTTTCGGTACAGTAAGAAAAGAACAAAATATACATTTTCTGGTTATTTATTTACCAAAATTTGTAAACAATGACTTTATCCTTTTAACATTGCTTTAAAATAGCTCTGTGTGTGATGGATGTGAGCCACCACTAGGCTGATCAGTGCAACAGCAGGCAGTCATGAATGCTAAGCATAACAATAACATACATATACACACAGGGTCGATTGCCAGGGTTAATGCAGTCAACATATATAAAATAAAAACTAAATAAGATAAGGCTCAGAATTGGTTTCTTAACAAAACCTTTCTACATATAAAGTGCAACATTTCCACATATAAATTGCAACATTAAACTGCTTCAAGTTGTTGCTCAGATTAAATAAAATGACAAAACTTTTCTTCTACATACAAAAAGTGCAACATTAAACCGTTTCAAGTCAACTCAGCCTTAAACCCTGGTGACTTTCACTCAATTTTCATGTTTTTTTGCCAGAAAAATCAGTTTATCCACATTGTCTGCAGAAAGAGCAGACCTGCTTGCAGTTAAATTGTCTCCAGCTGTGGAAAATACCCTTTCGCTGGGCACGGAGGTAGCAGGTATGGCGAGGTAGTGCCTGGCTAATTTGGCAGTAAGAGGATATATGGGCTCAATGTTCTTCCACCATAGAAGTGGATCAAAATCTAGTTTTTAATGCAATATGGTCTTAAATCTGCTGCTGTAAAAACACCAACGGCATTTGTTATTGCTTTAGCCCTGCCTCGACTCGCTGAGGAGAGGCTGCTTGAATGCGGTGGGGAGCTGTTTGTTCGTCTTTCTCTTCGTTGAAGCGATGTTCACTTGTGGGTGGTGCCGCTTCAAATGGGTTAGCATGTTTGATGCGTTGGCAGAAGCATACCCTACCGCTGCTTAACAATGTCGACTAACCGCTTTCGCTTTGTCCACCTCTCGTCCTCCATTGTTGTATCGCACCGCAAAGCCAAAATGTTCCCAAACGGGAGATCTTAACGAGGCAGGAGGGTCTTCCAGCTTTGGCTTTTGCATGTTGTAGTAGCCCGGTCGTTGCTAGCATGCCGTGTGTTGTACCTCGGTGTGCATTGTTTACACAACGTGTGGTGCGCTACTTAATATGTCCGTTTGCACACTCGTTCGGTGCACCTCCGTTCCGAACCGAACCCCCCGTACCGAAACGGTTCAATACAAATACACGTACCGTTACACCCTTACCAACAACACATTTTTTACCGCAAGGTTGAACACTTTTAATTTCTCCGCTTACATTGTCCCACAGTTTCACCCCCGCTATAGATAATGTTTGAGCCTTGAATGTGGAATTTACCATGTTATGTTTGAATTTCAGGACACCCCTGAGTTCATGTGGACCATCTCTGAGTGAAAGCAGACTCTGTATATTTGCAGGTAGAGCCCTTTGTGAGGCCATAAACATAATTTGAAGGCAACTGTATTGGATTATATCATGTAGTTTAAGAAAATTACTCATTATGAACAGATCATTTGTATGAGCTCTATATGGGGCATAATCTATCATTCTAAGTGCCTTTTTCTGTAGCTTAAATAGCGGTTCAATAGTGTCCCTGCAGGTGTTCCCCCAAACTTCAGCGCAATACTGTAAATGCGGCAATAAAAGAGCTAAGTAAATTGTTCTCAGTGAATTTTAATTTAGTAATTTCTGCATTCTCCACAAAATGGAGACACCCTTAGCCAATTTAGACTGTACTGCTTTCACATGAGTAGTAGTAAGCGTTTGATACACTCACTACCTGTATTGACGCTGATCCGATACAGTGTGGTTGTTTCATAATGGTTTTATAATCCGCTGGATTAAAAAGTCATTACATTTGACGTGCAATCAAAATAAATATTTAGCATATATAATTGCATATTTCTTCTTTTTAAGATGGAGTATGAAAAGTGAAGCTGTGGCCAAAGAGCCAAATAGTAAACAGGAAAAGAAGATCATTTACTGCATTTTGCGCTATAAGAGCAAAATGATCTCACACATTAGAATTTTTGTTTTTTCTTAATGATGGAGACAAAAGCCGATGTCAAACGCGACACGCTACTCTTCTGACTTCAGCATTTAGTAGGTGGTGGCACTCGTGAGCTGAAATAAGTTCTTGATTAACACAGTTTGGTGCTTCACAGTCATATGACACATCAGCTGTATTGGTCACATGTTTTTTCTTTTTTCTAGTGACACACACACATCAATGGACACAGTCTTGCTCCTTGTGTTTCACAAGGCACTGGGGCTTCAGTTTTGTTTGACATCACTATATATGCACAATATAGCCGACTGTATAGCGATCACTCTTTAACAGTTATATTTGACAATCACCCTCTTTTATAATAGAAAGCAATGCAAGGACTCTTAAATATTCCACAAATAAATTGCTATTTCACACGCAATGACGTGGAGACAGAAATAACATGCTGTCATGTAAATCAGTGTTTCTCAAATTGCAGGTGTTACGCCAAAGAATCACTTAATTAAATATTCAAACACAGTGTTACTGTTCAAACTGTGTGTAATGTTACATTGGCCAAAAATATTAAATATACTTGTTAAACAAAACCTCTGCCTTGGTTTTTATCAATATTTAGGCCTACTTCGCTACTGTATTTTAATGTTGGTCATTATAGTGGTACTTGTAGAGCCAAGTGTTTTCTGAGATGGTACTTGGTGAAAAAAGTTTTGAGAACCACTGATTTGAATAAGATACATAAGGTGAGGGTATTTAGTTTGTTTTACTAAAAGAACAAGCTAGACCTATTCTATATGGAAGGGATCCTTAAATGACTAATGTTGCGGACGGTGTGGCTCGGTTGGTAAAGCGGCTGTACCAGCAACCTGAGGGTTCCTCGTTAGGTTACCGGCTTCCGCCTACCTAGTCACGTCCGTTGTGTCCTTGAGCAAGACACTTCACCCTAGCTCCTAATGGGTCGTGGTTAGTACCTTGCATGGCAGCTCCCGCCATCAGTGTGCCAATGTGTGTGAGAATGGGTAAATGAGGAAATAGTGTCAAAGTGCTTTGAGTACCTTGAATGTAGAAAAGTGCTGTACAAGTATAACCCATTTACCATTTAACAGTTGAAACACAAATTAAATTAACTTGACTTTCTTGGGAGGGTGGGGCGGCCCTCGAATATAACGGTAGGGAAAACAGATTTCTTGAATGAGTTCTTACTGTTCACTTTGGTCTTTTGCAGCCACTCTCACTCTCCTGGCTCCATGGCAGCTGCGGTGCGAGGCAGCGAGTGGTCATGTGGACGCTGCACCTTCCTAAATGTGGGCGGAGCACCCCGCTGTTCCATCTGTGAGGCCCCACGCCAGAAACCCGACCTCAACCAGATCCTTCGCCTGAGCAGCAGCGAGGAGCACCGCTGGGCTTGCCCCCGCTGTACCCTCAACAATCCTCAGGGATCGAGAGCCTGCACCGTCTGCGGGTTTGGACCGTCCACAACCACACCTTCACCTGCCATCACGACCGTCGCTGCCACTTCAAACGGTCTCCCCCCTGCTCCTACGGAAGCCTTGACGCCAACCGTCAAGCCCACGGTGCTTTCAGAACCCCAAGGACAGGTTCCGATGAAAGAGGACATGTTGAGACACTCTGAGAGTAATGGAGAGGTGGCTAGTTCAAACGTGCAGCATCTAGGATGGGCTTGCCCTCGCTGCACACTTCTCAACACACCTGTTGCACTGTCCTGTTCAGCCTGTGGTGGACCCAGGAAACTTTCTCTACCTAAAATCCCCCCTGAGGCACTGGTGGTGCCTGAGGTTCGCACGCCTGTACTGGGGTTCCCGGTGGGCTCAGCCGGGACCGCCCCTCTACTAATAGACTTAACAGATGATTCCCCTCCACCTCCTCCATGTGACACCCAAGAACCTCCCCATGTGTCCTCACAGCCCCTCTCTTCTGCTTTTAGTCCTTTCTCCTCCCTCCAGAACAACCCTGTGCCACGAAGTAGGAGAGAAGTTCCCCCGACAGGGCGGCCACCAAACCCAGGTAATAACACGCCAAGTCCCACCTCTCCATCAAGCACGGGTGTGCCCCCACAGCCTGGTCCACAGCGTTCTTCCAAACCCAAACATGCCCAACCGCAAGAGCCCTCGTACCCCAGCAAGCGCCTCAGTATCTTGGAAGAAGACGAAACGGTCCCCACCTGGAAGTGCCCAGGCTGCTCTTTGGCTAACCCAAGCGGGTTGTCCAAGTGTGAGACCTGCCGATCATCGCGGGCTGGTGCTGACTTGATCGATTTGGGTTGCGAGACAGTACGCTTCACCCCGGCCAGCCCCTCTAGCCCAGACTTCAGCACCTGGGCCTGCTCTAAATGCACTTTGCGCAACCCCACAGGCGCTCCAAAATGCTCAGCCTGCGGTTCGTCCAAGCTGCACGGCTTTCAGGAGCAGCAGGCGCCCCTACCCCGCTGCTGTGCACACTGCGGCCAAGTCCCATCTGGGTCTGGCACAGCGTGCTCCTGCAATCCCTCGTCAGCTGCATCCTCATCGGGTCATAAAACACGGAAACAGGGCAGAGGTTTCCCCTCCTCGTCTGCGGCTTCTTCTAGTTCCTTGGAGAGGACAAAACAGTGGAGTTGCCCAGCGTGCACGCTACTCAATGACATCAAGGCCAAGAACTGCGCAGCTTGCCACACACCCCAGCAGTACCTCACCCTTCGCAAGGTGGTCAAGCCTCTGAAGAGGAGGGAAAGCATGCACGTGGAGGCCCGTCGGCGAAATGATGAAGGTGAAGCCAAGGAGCTTTGGGAAAACATTGTCAGCTTCTGCAGAGAGGTGAGAGAAAATATATCAACTGTTTATGACTCATTATGGCTGAAATATTACACCATTAGGAGGCATTAACTCTGCAAAATACTAACATTTTATCACTTTTGAGACTTCTATTTCACTAATTTAGCTTTTATCTTTGGAGGATTTATGGACCTAACAATTTTCACCAAGACATTTTTTGGGGGGTTGCTTCCACTTGCAAGTTAGTTAGTTATTAACATAGTTCATAAAGTTTCGGGCGGATTTTGATAAAACCTTCAGAAATGTAATAATGAACAAGTGATTTGATTTTGTAAGTGATCAAGAGCATTTTCTATTACTTTTACGTTTTGATGCTCAATTTCTATGTGTGTGTTTGCTAGCGTCCCTACCTCCATACACAGAGACAAAGAAACTGAATGACTAACAAGTGTGCTCACTCCGTTTATTTTATTCCACTATAGAACAAAAGCGCCCAACTGCTAAGACTCAAAGCACCAGACCAACAAAACAAACATGCAGGGATTTACTGATTTCATTTATCATTTGATTCCCTGGATTTTTTTGTTGTTAATTAGATAGAAACAAAGCTCAAAAAGCGGATTTCCATTAAACTTTCAGAAAATGTCAGAAATGGGATAAGAAACAAGTAGTTATATTTTGGGGGTGATCAGGATCACCATCTAGTGTTAGGATTTTTTAAAAGGATTCTTATCTATTTGTAAATTGGGCTTGGTGGAGGTCTGTGCTCTCCAAGTAATTTATTTAAGACCCCACCACCTCCACTTTCCTAATATTTTCCCCAATTTTGGAACTCAATCAATCAATCAATCAATCACTGGCATTAAAATGATCCCTCAGCAACCTTCACATCCATCCCCATGCTCAACCGGCTCCCTACTTCTTCCCCTTGTTCATATCAAATGTATGCACTCGAGTCGGCACCATTTCCACATAAAATCACTCAATCCATCCATGTCGTAATGTTTTTGCAGCTGACTCCACGTGTGTGAACATGCAAAGGACCTATTTTTAGCCTCAAAGCTAGAAAGCTGGGAAGAAACGATCCCCTTCCCTATGGTAATCACAAGCGGCATCATCTGGATTTTTTTTTGGAGCAAGACCGTGATTGATATTTCATTCCAGTCAAAATAATAATAATAATTTCTTCAAGGCATATATGGGCAGTTGAAACGTACTAAATCAGTGGAAGACTCCTTTCGTATGTCGTAATTTAGAGGTTTGCCACAGTGGTTTAGTGTAATTTGCTGAATCCTCTGTGGTTAGCTACTTGTCTGAAGGCAAATGAGCCAAGCTAATGAGTTTAAGCGTGCATGACTCAAGAAGACAAAATCATTAGATTTTATGATCAAATGTATGTAAGAATTCTTGAAATGCAGCTTAGTATGCATATATTCTTTCACTTGTCTCTGACTGGTGTTTCAGTTTAAGTCTCCTAATAGCTAAGGGACAAGTGGTAGAAAATGGGTGGATGGATGGATGGATGGATGGATGGATGGATGGATGGATGGATGGATAGCACAGCTATTTAAATGGCAGCCTGAGGGCCAAGTCCGGCTCGGGAATGACACCATACCGACCCCCAAGTTCAGTTCAAAACTTGGGAGACAAACATTTTTGCAGCCAAGCCCTAAAAACACTAGAGTGCTGCTACTGTTGTATAGAGGAACTTGGACCACTGTAGACACATTGGCAGATCCTTGCATTGACATTTTAACCTTGCTGGCAATTGCAAACATAGAACAGTTGGACCAAAATTGTGATTTACATCACTGAGGCGTTACTCAAGACACCCCTTTAAGTCCTCTCCTTTTTATCAGTTATTTTTGTAATGTGATGTCTGTAACTAAGGTGTTGCTGTGGTTTGTTTACTTCAGATGCAGTCAGTACCGTAGTTATTTGTTCTTCTTTAGTTATATCAGTCGTTAGGGCAACAAATTAATCTAATTTCAATAACGATCACGATTTTGGCTGCCGTGATTCAATGAGGGTGATCGTCGGCGATATTAACATATCAAAAGAAGCACTTTCACAAAGGCGGCGGCGGCAGAGAACAGCCCTGTGAAGAGCGTGCCCGTCCATACCAGAGACCATGGTGTATGAGCACAAAACGTCCTCACTATGCCAAACTGAAACATTAACATGTTTAATATTATTAACATCAACAAACATTTCCCGAGGTTGCTGCAGCAGATCTCTTCGTTTCACTTCATTTCACTCGCTTTACTTCCATGACGTCTCGGCTTACTTTTAAGACCGCACTGCTCTTATTACAGTCGCGATCAAAGGTTTACATACACTTGTAAAAAACATAATGTCATGGCTGTCTTGAGTTTCCAATACTTTCTACAACTCTTATTTTTTTGTGATAGAGTGATTAGAGCACATACTTGTTGGTCACAAAAACCATTCATGAAGTTTGGTTCTTTTATGAATTTATTATGGGTCTACTGAAAATGTGACCAAATCTACTGGGTCAAAAGTATACATACAGCAATGTTAATATTTGGTTAAATGTCCCTTGGCAAGTTTCACTGCAATAAGGCGCTTTTGAAAGCCAACCACAAGCTTTTGGCAAGCTTCTTGTTGAATTTTTGACCACTCCTCTTGACAAAATGTGTGCAGTTCAGCTAAATTTGTTGGTTTTCGGACATGGACTTGTTTATTCAGCATTTTACACACGTTTAAGTCAGGTTTTTGGGAAGGCCATTCTAAAACCTTGATTCTAGCCTGATTTAGCCATTCCTTTACCACTTTTGACGTGTGTTTGGGGTCATTGTCCTGTTGGAACACCCAACTGCGCCCAAGACCCAACCGCTGGGCTGATGATTTTAGGTTGTCCTGAAGAATTTGGAGGTAAACCTCCTTTTTCATTGTCCCATTTAAAGCACCAGTTCCATTGGCAGCAAAACAGACCCAGAGCATAATACTACCACCATCATGCATGTTGGTAGGTTTGGTGTTCCTGGGATTAAAGGCCTCACTTTTTCTCCTCCAAACATATTGCTGGGTATTGTGGCCAAACAGCAAAATTTTTGTTTCATCTGACATCACAATCAAGATAAGACCTTCTGGAGGAAAGTGTTGTGGTCAGATGAAACAAAAAATGTATTAAACAGCATGATTATTGCACAGGGGTGGCATATAGCCTACACTAAAAGGCCACGCTGAAATGTGCAGTTTTGCCTTATTGAGGTCTGGGGGGCTCAGAAAAGCAGTCAGTATCCGGTGTGATCACCATTTGCCTCATGCAGTGCAACACATCTCCTTCGCATAGAGTTGATCAGGTTGTTGATTGTGGCCTGTGGAATGTTTGTCCACTCCTCTTCAATGGCTGTGCCAAGTTGCTAGATATTGTCAGGAACTGGAACACACTGTCGTATACGCCGATCCACAGCATCCCAAACATGCTAAATAGGTGGTATTTCAGGTGAGTATGCTGGCCATACAAGAACTGGGATGTTTTCAGCTTCCAGTAATTGTGTACAGATTCTTGCAACATGGGGCCGTGGATTGTCATGCTGCAACATGAGGTGATGGTCTGGGGTGAATGGCACAACAATGGGCCTCAGCATCTCATCACATCTCTGTGCATTTACAAAGCCATCAATAAAATGAACTTGCGTTCGTTGCCCTTAACATACGCCTGCCCATATCATAACCCCACCCCACCATGGGTCACTAGATTCACAACGTTGACATCAGCAAACCGCTCTCCCACACGACGCTACACATGCTGTCTGCCATCTTCCCTGAACAGTGAAAACCGGGATTCATCCATGAAGAGAACACCTCTCCAATGTGCCAGACGCCATCAAATGTGAGCATTTGTCCCCTCAAGTTGGTTACAATGACGAATTAGAGTCAGGTTGAGGCCCCGATGAGGACAACAAGCGTGCAGATGAGCTTCCCTGAAACGGTTTCTCACAGTTTGTGCAGAAATTATTTGGTTATGCAAACCAATTGTTGCAGCAGCTGTCCTGGTGGCTGGTCTCAGGCGATCATGGATGTGCACCTGTGGATGTGGCAGTCCTGGGCTGGTGTGGTTTCAGGTGGTCTGCAGTTGTGAGACCGGTTGGATGTACTGCCAAATTCTCTGAAACGCCTTTGGAGACGGCGTATGGTAGAGAAATGAACATTCAATTCACGGGCAACAGCTGTGGTAGACATTCCTGCAGTCAGCATGCCAACTGCACGCTCCCTCAAAACTTGCGACATCTGTAGCATTGTGCTGTGTGATAAAACTGCACATTTCAGAGTGGCCTTCTATTGTGGACAGCCGAAGGTTCACCTGTACAATAATCTTGGCAAAGAAGAAATGCTCACTAACACAGATTTAGACATATTTGTGAACAAAATTTGAGAGGAATAGGTCTTTGAGTTCAACTCATGAAAAATGGGAGCAAAAACAAAAGTGTTGCATGTATATTTTTGTTCAGTACATATATTTATATATATATATATATATATATATATATATATATATATATATATATATATATATATATATATATATATATATATATATATATATATATATATATATATAATTCTGACAAGGTAAATAGGCAAAATTGAAATTACCACTGTCGAGGGAGAGATAAAGCCCCCAAGTCTTTAGCTCTTTGGTAATGTGGCCAACCAAAACAATGTATTTGAATATCCCTGCTTTATAGTGGGCTGCTTTTTAGACCCTGATTTTTAGACCCCTGTTCATGCAATCATCTTCAATCATTACAGCTGCACTACTGACTGGTCCTAATGTTACTCACATATAAATAGTTGACCTTTTTGATCAGCAGAAACATTCTTAAGGAATATTTCTCCCATAGTGATTTGCTTTTTTTTTATACTGTAACAACATTAAGTAAAATATGTGGCTAATCGTGACTATTGACTATGTTGTTGTGACTCCTCAGAGTAAGCAGCTGTTCTCTCCCCATGACGTTCTTGCTATCCGACAGTGTGTTGAGAACTCCTTTTGTTGCACCTTGAAAGTGTGATGCTGTGAAATCTGCCTCTATGCATTTTCGTTGGCACGTTTTGGAGACGAGCGGGGTTGTCTGAACCCCGTATGATATTTGGCTACAAGCTTACTACCGTTTAAATAGGAGGCCTTGTATGCCTGCCAGGTTTGTGTACGCCGGGAGCTGTCTCGAAAACTGTGGTCTATGGTTCACAGGCTGGCACGTGTCCACTGTTATGGACTAGAGAATCACACTTAGTAGTCAATAACACATCAGACATTGAATCACTGGAAAATGTGTGCAGCCTGTATACTAGCAGCACAAACCTCTAATTCCAACTAGAGGCATTTTGAGATTTAGGCCTGTGTGCAGAACACAGGTAACAATTGTATTTGGATGACTTCAAGTGTGTATTTGTAACATAGCTTGAAATCACAGCTTGGTTTGAAAACTTTCTGCATTTTTTTCCCTGTAGATTCCAAACATGTACATTCTGCGTTTTTTCTTCTTTTCATCCTCATTATACAAAACCCAAAACCAGGGAAGTTGGCACATTTTGTGAACCGTAAATAAAAACAGAATTCAATGATTTGCAAATCCTTTTCAACTTATATTCAATTGAATAGACTGCAAAGACAAGATATTTAATGCTCGAACTGAGAAACTTAATTTTTGTTTTGCAAATAATCATTAACTTAGAATTTAATGGCAGCACCACATTGCAAAAAAGTTGGCACATGGGCATTTTTACCACTGTGTTACATGGCCTTTCCTTTTACCAACACTCAGTAAACATTTGGGAACTGAGGAGACTAAATTTAGAAGTTTTTCAGGTGGAATTCTTTCCCATTCTTGTTTGATGTACAGCTTAATTTGTTCAACAGTCCGGGGTCTCCGTTGTCGTATTTTATGCTTCAAAATGCACCACACATTTTCAATGGGAGACAGGTCTGGACTACAGTAGAGTTTTAACTTGCACTTACAGATGTAGCGACGAACTGTAGTTACTGACAGTGGTTTTCTGAAGTCTTCCTGAGCCCATGTGGTGATATCCTTTACACACTGATGTCGGTTTTTGATGCAGTACCGCCTGAGGGATCGAATGTTGGTTTTCTCTGAACCTTTTGATATTACGGACCGTAAATGGTGAAATCCCTAAATTCCTTGCAATAGCTTGTTGAGAAATGTTGTTCTTAAACTGTTCGACAATTTGCTCACGCATTTGTTCCCAAAGTAGTGACTCTCGCCCCATCCTTGTTTGTGAATGACTGACCATTTCATAGAAAATGCTTTTATACCCAATCGTGCCACCCACCTGTTCCCAATTAGCCTGTTCACCTGTGGGATGTTCCAAATAAGTGTTTGATGAGCATTCCTCAACTTTCTCAGTCTTGTGCCAGCTTTTTTTAAACATGTTGCAGGCATCAAATTCCAAATGAGCTAATATTTGCAAAAATTAACAAAGTTTACCAGTTCGAATGTTAAGTATCTTGTCTTGCAGCGTATTCAATTGAATATAAGTTGAAAAGGATTTGCAAATCATTGTATTCTGTTTTTATTTACGATTTACACAATGTGCCAACTTCACTGGTTTGGGGTTTTGTACTATGTATCTAGAAAGTATTTACATTTCTTTACATTTTCCACATTTTGTTATGTTACATATTTCAAAATGGAATAAATTAATGTTTATTCTCAAAATCCTATAGACGATACCCCATAATGTGAAAGTTTTTTCAAATTAAGCAAATGTTTGAAAAACTAAAAAAAGCACATGTACAGAAGTATTCACAGCATTTGCTCAATACTTTGTTGATGCACCTTTGGCAGCAATTACAGCCTCAAGTATTTTTTGTTACGATGCCACAAGCTTGGCACTCCGATATTTGGGCAATTCCACCCATTCCTCTTTGCCCATTCCTTTTTGCAACACCTCTTAGGTTAAATGAAAAGTGTTTTCATCCAGGAGGTTCAATAGCGAATGCTAACGACGCTCGCTTCATTACATTAGGATAGATAGCATGTAGAAATATGCATCAAAACACTCATACAGACATCACACATGGCACAGTTTAGGAAGTATAAATAGTTTTTGTTATATTGTGGAACGTTGCTTGGCGTGATAAATGAAGAATCCGTACGAGTAAAAACGCTATGGACGGCTCGAAGACGGAACGGCACTTCTACTTCCGGGTAAAAGCACTAAATGGAAGGACACTGCAGAACCTGCAGTGAGCTAACTCGTCCAAAAGATGGCGCCATAGCACAATAAATTACACACCTTTTCTAAATACCGTATTTTTCGGATTATAAGTCGCTCCGGAGTACACGTCGCACCGGTCGAAAATGCACAATAAAGAAGGAAAAAAACATATACGTCCCAATGTAGTTTAAGTCGCATTTTTGGGGGAAATTTATTTGATAAAATCCAACACCATAGACATTTGAAAGGCAATTTAAAATAAATAAAGAACAGTGAACAACAGGCTGAATAAGTGTACGCCATATGACGCACAAATAACCAACTGAGAACGTGCCTGGTATGTTAACGTAACACATCATGGCAAGAGTCATTCAAATAACTATAACATATAGAATATGCTATACGTTTACCAAACAATCTGTCACTCTCGTTCGCTAAATCCGATGAAATCTTCCTCCCCGGTGTCACCTCTGTTATGCGCCCCGCTAGCGTCCTTTCTTTCTGCTGCTCGATTGCCGTTCTCTGCTGCATATTTCACTACGTCCAGCTTGTAATCTGCAGTATATGATTTCGTTTTCGGTGCCATTTTAGTTCAGTCCTTCTCAGTTTTTATAAGTTACCGCCAATGTTGATGTGATCCATTTTAATAGCTGCGGCAGTAGCGTATAGCATATAGCAGTTAGCATTCCATGACCCACAATGCTCTTCTGCCATGACCCTCCCCACGCCGAATTCTTATTGGTTGGCGTGTGAGTGACGATTGCTGACGTGTGTGTGACGATTGCGGACATTTTCTTCAGGTCTTACGCGAATGAGATAAATAATATTATTTGATATTTTACGGTAATGTGTTAATAATTTCACACATAAGTCGCTCCGGAGTATACGTCGCACCCACGGCCAAACTATGAAAAAAATGTCGACTTATAGTCCGAAAAATACGGTACTTGCTAGTTGTTGTTTTTTTAAATATTTGCGTTATCACCGTCCGTAAAGAAAAATATGTGAATTAGCCACACTGTTTTATTTAAGGGTTCAAATTGTAGGAGAAAAGTAGCGGCTTGTAGTTGGGAATTAACGGTATTTCGGAATACAATCATGATTACGCCCATATACCTTTACACAATCGTATCGGTTGTCCTTTTTCCACCACACTTAATTTCAAAGTCCAGGGCTAAAGTTTCCACGCTGCAGCGTTAAATCGCATTGTCACCTACAATCCATAAAACTTTAAAGCCAGTTCAAGAGTCGTACATAAACCGGTGAACGACACACTTCCGCGAGCGTCATCGCATCCTTGGATGACGGCAAGGCGCTGACACTGTCTGTTCACTAATGCCACATCAAGGCTACAGAATTGAATTATGAAGGGAGGGGCACTGGTGAGCAATCAATTTGCTTCACCGCTACAGCAGCGGGGTGCCAACAATACATCTGGCCAATCCCGCTTCTGACACTGCAAATAGGAAACCGGAGTGCTTGCTGTACAAAAGGGTTTTAGATGAGCAGATAGTGTGTCGGATTGGGTGTCTTGATCTGTTATCTCGTGTAACTGTGTAGCAAGGTGACGCGAGGAGTAAAGATGGCGCTTCTTATTTCATAGCAGAGTTTGTAATGGGTTCACGTGATGGTTCTGCCTCTCGGGTGGCACGTTGTGTCACTTTGGTCCCCTGCTGTGCAATTGAATGATGCCCCTCCCAACCTCAAAACCTCAAAAGCAGACCATTGATTACCTTGTTCATTCTCAAATCTGAGCATCGGTATTGAATGTGATGTTTGCTGGAAAGATATTACATTCAATCATGTTCTGTTCTCTAATGCTGTCTCGCCCTTTCTCTTCCCTCTTACCCTCTGCTGTCCATGCCGCAATAAGAACACGGTGAACTTTGTGGATGACAGCTTCCCCCCAGGCCCTCGGTCCGTAGGCTTCCCCGAGGGGGACAGCGTCCAGCAGCGAATCAAGAAGTGGCTCCGCCCCCACGAGATCAAATGCAGCAACTTCAAAGACCGAGGCGTCAAGTGGTCCGTTTTCCGCACGCCACGACCCTCTGACATCCTCCAAGGGCTGCTGGGAAACTGCTGGTGAGCTGTCAGAACGCATCACATGAAAACAGGATGTTCCTCAGGCTTTATCATTTCACTTGTAGAGGAGAGGCAATGGTTGCTGTTACGAGAAGTGCACTTTGCTTTAGCTTGTCACTGCCAAAACTTATTAAAAGAGTAGCAAAATAATTACAGAATGTGTCTGTGGGGATGGGTTACGGGTATTAAATGTGGTCGACAATAGAGTTTTTGATACTATCATCGTCATGATATTGCATGTGGATTTAGGATCGACCGACTATTGGCATTTCAACATATATCAATAAAGGCATTCATTTATTGGTATAGGCCGATATTACTTTTACTTTTTTTTTTTTTTTTACTACAACAGGAATACATCAGCAGATGAAATATATGCACATGATACAAGTATTTAGTATTAAAAGAAAATGGCGATAAGTAGAGAGTACGTTAATAATATGTTGATGGCACATTCTTGCTGTTTTCTACATATTTAACACAGACAAACTGCAAGCTAACTAGCGGGTAACGTCCCTCCACAGTGCAAATTATTACCTCCATGGCGGAAAATTAAATGTTTTTATAGCTCCTGGATGTAAGCAGAGGTCGGCGGATCGATACAGTGGTTAAAATGATATTTTTTTACTGTCAACAAATTGTTTGGTGTTTTTGTTATTGTTCACAAACTCTGGACACAGGAAGACTTTAAGGGCAAAACCAAAGGTTTGAAATCAGTAGTAGGAAATAATTTAAAGATGTCTTTCCTAGATTATAGCAAATGTAAAAATTTAAATAATATAATCATTCATCGATCTTGGAAAATTTTAAGTATCAGTATTGGAGTAAGGCCCAAAACTAATAATGTAAAGTAGCCAAACAACATAAGAAATTATGGAGAACAGAAGTGCATAATACATTTTAACAGAAGTGTAGATGGATCTGCGTTGAAATAGAAAATAAGCAATTAACAACAATAAATTAGCAAGTAGATTAATTATACTTCTGAGAAAATGATACAACTGGAAATGACGCAATATGTTACTGCATAGGTCAGCAGCTAAATTAGGAGTTCTAAAATGGTTCTATTATAATTTATATGCCAAATAATGTATTGCTATTGCAAGAGGCTGCAGTATATATCGTGATTATAGTTTTTTTTTTGGCTGTACCGCTCATCCTTACTACTGTACGGCTTTGCAACGACAAGCTACACACACCTACACAGACAGTCCCATTATAAGGTGTTTGTGAGCGAGGGCGAACACGTCAAATCTTAAATAAAATAAAGTAAAACAACGCCAAATCTTTCTGTGTCAATCTAAATGTGAATATGGAGAGCCGCCACAAATAATTTAATGTATGGGAAACACTGCGTCAATATCTTCTAGCTCTGCTGTGTGGTATTTGTAGTAAAGCGTCATAATTTCCATAATCCTGTTTGACATCAGTGCAGTTCTAATTTATGTATGTAATGTGAAGTGAATTAATTAGCTCTAATCCATAGCACAACCTTTAACTCCACAGTAGCAACTATAAAAGATCATTTAATCACTGTATATTAAAATGACAATAAAGTAAAACATTTGAACACACCCAACAGACACATATGGTCAGTAATAATGTGCCATCTGTTGACTTCTCGGTCAAATTTGATAGAGAGATAATTTAAAACAAGTTGTTGTTTTTTTAATTCGATCATAACCTAGTAGTTTGAAATCACACTGCATACACTGCATCTTACTCTTAAAAAAATCTAATTTGTATAACATTGTTCTTTTTAGACCAGATATAAATTGCACTTTTTATGGAATAATTTTCTAATAAATAAATGTAGAGCTTTCTCTGGGAGGCAATACATCTGTCTTAAATAAAATACTTCAGTAAACAAAAATATAGCTTTGCACATTGCATGCAAATAAACTCCAACATTAGATTAATAAAGCGCAACCTGAAGCGTCTGTCTTGAATAAAATATATACGGTATGTAAATAAACAGTAGACGCAGGCTTTTCCACTGTTTGAGCGCCACATTTTTAGCGACATGCAGAGCGACTGCTTTAGTGATTGTTCTCCACCTTGCTTCTTTCTTATCATACATGGTACCTTGTGTAAATGATTCCATCGCAGTAGACTGCTTTTTAGCTACAGTTTGTTGTCATTGGGGCCTTGTTTGCTTTGTAAAGAGTTGCAGTTCCCGCACTTGGCTGGAGGCTTGTTTCAGATGCCGGAATAGGTTTGTTGTGCTGCTGCCCTTTTTTTTTACAAACTTTGCAGCGTGCAGTTATCTGTTTGACGCTATTGCCGCAAAACCAAACTACTGACAACACTTTTCTATTGTTTGGAACAAGCGTCTCACTCTGGTTAGCGTTAACATTAACTGTATTTTACTAGGTGTCTTTAATCTCCGCAAAGGAAATAAGGGGTAGGGTGGAAGGTACGGAAGCTCCCGGGGGCAAAAAGTATGCCAGAGCAAGAGGAGAGAAAAAAATGATTTTTTTGATTTTTTTTTAAATCGTCTGCAACAAAAAACATTAATTTATCTATAAAATCCATATATAGCCAAGGCCTAATGGTATCTATGTTAGTATCTGTAATTTGTGTACATATACATT
>NC_084738.1:18782017-18872017 GCF_033978785.1 Entelurus aequoreus
TAACAAACATGATTTATAGCTCAAAATGCTCCTGCACAATTTGCCCTTTCCTATTTACGCTCTTTTGATTGTACCGCAGCCCTTTCAGGTAGCACACATGTAAGGCCTGTAGTTAAAGTGCTCTCCGCTGCCTGCTGCCATCTAGTGATATCCATTAAACCTCCATAGCAACTATATAACAACGCCATGTTAGAGGTGCCTTTATGACATGGTTAATTGGACTGAGATTTAATCCTTCCCTTCAATAACTCCAGGTTCCTCAGTGCTCTGGCGGTGCTGGCCGAGCGTCCCGAGTTGGTGGAAAGGGTAATGATTACAAGGACCATCTGCACGGAGGGAGCCTACCAAGTTCGCTTATGCAAAGATGGGACGTGGACGACGGTGCTGGTGGATGACATGCTCCCCTGCGACGACTACGGCTTCCTCCTATTCTCCCAGGTTCGACTGCACACAAGGCCTGTCGTTGATGTGGCGTAAATGACGCACTCGATACATGGCGATACACAGAAAGGTTGCTAGGAAAATAAGTTATTATGCTGTGTCCTTTTCTGCAGAGGGTATGGAAGACCGAGAGATTCAGCTTCCCCTTCTGACTTGTTTTTTATAGTTTTGCTTGCAACAGATTGTGACCCCTAAAGGCAGCCAAACATGAATGTGACTGTTAACATGTCATCTCACGCTATGTAACATTAATCTTGATGATAGGTTTCAGTGCATGCCGTGCATCATAAAAGCCACAGTGCCCTTATTTTTGGAGAGCAAGTGGCAAATCTCTGAAACATTATCGTATTTAGCATAAATGCTTCGGTCGACTCTTCTATAGGATGCTATAGTCTACAAAGGCAAATAACCCCGCCAGGATCTTTTAATTAGTGCTGGGTCAAAACACATTGGCGTTATAGGTGAGCTCCTGATGTAGAATTTTATTAGTTCCTCAAAATAGATGCATTTGAAGTATGGCCTGGCGGATAAAATGATATCAATACATTTCGGGATAGACACTCCATAAAAAATGTGTTTGCGATATATATATATATATATATATATATATATATATATATATATATATATATATATATATATATATATATATATATATATATATATATATACAGTACCGTATTTTTCTGACTATAAGTCGCAGTTTTTTTCATAGTTTGGCCGGGGGTGCGACTTATACTCAGGAGCGACTTATGTGTGAAATTATTAACACATTACCGTAAAATATCAAATAATATTATTTAGCTCATTCACGTAAGAGACTAGACGTATAAGATTTCATCGGATTTAGCGATTAGGAGTGACAGATTGTTTGGTAAACGTATAGCATGTTCTATATGTTATAGTTTTTTGAATGACTTTTACCATAATATGTTACGTTAACATACCAGGCACGTTCTCAGTTGGTTATTTATGCGTCATATAACGTACACTTATTCAGCCTGTTGTTCACTATTCTTTATTTATTTTAAATTGCCTTTCAAATGTCTATTCTTGGTGTTGGGTTTTATCAAATAAATTTCCCCAAAAAATGCGATTTATACTCCAGTGCGACCTATATATGTTTTTTTCCTTCTTTATTATGCATTTTCGGCCGGTGCGACTTATACTCCGGAGCGACTTATACTCCGAAAAATACGGTGTATATATATACATATATTATTTTGGGGGGTGGAGTTCGGAAGAAACGATAAAGAATGAAGCATGGTTGGCTGCATGAACAAAGGCACTGTAGTGAGCGAAGGAATAGTGGCTAAAACAGGAATTGTCACCTCGACAGTATGGCAGTGTTTTTTTGATTTTTTTTCAAACAGACCGTAGTCCTTCGCAGCGCTCACTTCTCTTTTAACACTCGTCCGTTCCCTATTCAGATGTACGGAAACAACAGGAAAGAACTAAAATGCAGGACTGTACAAATAAAATAAATAGCAAAATATAACAAATGTGCTACTTTAAAATAATAATTGTTCTAATAATATTTGAATAATAATTACTGCATAACATAAATTAATTTCCATACTTAAATAAGAATAAGAGACCAAATTAAATGTTACACAGCCCACGTAATTTCCAGGCAGTAAACCTGCAAAAAAAAAAAAAAATCTCAGATTTCTCCATGTTTACATTTTCACACTTAACACCTTTTTGTTACACTTTTTTTAACATTTCTTACATATTCCTTATTTTTGCTCCTTAATTTTAAGAGGTTATTGTTAAGTGGTTATTGCTATTTTAGAATTGTGTTTAGATAGATTTTTTTGAGTGTTTTCCATGGTTGTGTTGACATTTCCTTTCCTTTCTGCCTTAATATGCTGAGGGGTTTATAATCCGAGGAAGGCTACATTTTAAATAAAATAGTTAATTTTCTCCTGGTCCATATTTTCCATAGGTCTATTATCAATAATCCATTTGATATCGACCAATATAAAAACATGTATCGTGAGCCAATTTTTAGCCATATCGCCTAGCCCAGGGGTCGGCAACCCGCGGCTCCGGAGCCGCATGCAGCTCTTTGACCACTCTGATGCGGCTCAGCTACATACTTGCTGACCCCCCCCGATTTTCCCAGGAGACTTATGGATCTCAGTGTCTCTCATAGATAACTCCCAGGGAAAATATAATCCTATTTACACTCTAATTACTAAATAAAGGGAGTGCCCTAATTGCACTGCAGTAATTGTCCTCTATAGCATTTACAAACAGCGTGCCAGCCCGGCCACATGTTGTATGTTGCTTTTACTTGCACATATAGGAGACCGTAAAGCATACTTACTCATCAGCCACACAGCTTACACTGACGGTAGCCGTATCAAACAACTTTAACATTGTTACGTTACAAATATGCGCCACACTGTGACCCCACACCAAAAAAGAATGAAAAACACATTTCTGGAGAACATCCCACCGTAACACAACATAAACACAACACAACCAATACCCAGAATCCCATGCAGCCCTAACTCTTCCGGTCTACATTATACACCCCCGCTACCACCAAATCCCCCCACACATCAACCCCCACCCCCCCCCCTGTCCGTGCGTTGGTTGAGCGGAAGAGTTAGGGCTGCATGGGATTCTGGGTATTGGTACCGTCAGTGTAAGATGTGTGGCTGCTGAGGTAGTACGCCTTGCTGTCACTTACGTGAGCAAGCTGACACTGCATTCTGCATGTGGTCGAGCAGGTACACAGTTTGGGCAGACTGTAGAGGGCGCCAAAAGCAGTGTCATTACGCCCTGTTATTCGGGAGTCTCCCGGGAGAAATGAGAGGGTTGGCAAGTATGATGCTATCAAGCGCCATTCATTCGAAACTCGCGGGCTGCACTAACATCAAATTTCCACATTAAAGTGCGTGTGTCGGAGACCCCTGGTTAACATAGCACAAAGCATTTAACCTTTGTATGCGGTGTTTTTCATTTTAAATTTTAAATTTTGTTTTGTGGCTCCCATTATTTACTTTAATTTTTGAAACTTGCCAAAATGGCTCTTTGAGTGGTAAAGGTTGCCGACCCCTGGCCTAGCCCTAATTTGAAGTATACGAGTGCTTTAAAATGTTGGTTGCTCTACTCAGCTGTTTGTGTGAGTCTAGTGCCGTGTTATACTTGCTGTACTGTTGTTTACAGTGAATTAATCAGCGCTATTATTGCTGACACAGCATTGCGCTCCTTACCGCTAGTACAAAATTGGTTCTGTTGCTGCTGTGTTGTGCTATATATTTGTTATTAAATGACCATACGGTCAAAGAGAAGTGCAGTTTCCTTCCCACTTCACATCAAATCAATATTAAAGGAAAACATTTTTTTAGTTCTTCAATATAACAACCTCTCCAATTATCACCTGCTTCCCACCATCCAAAAGTTGACATGTAAAGCTTGGTTGTGGTCATTCCAGGCCCAGAGGAGGCAGCTGTGGGTGGCGCTCATTGAGAAAGCCCTAGCCAAGCTCCACGGCTCCTACTTTGCCTTGCAAGCAGGGCGTGCCATCGAGGGCTTGGCCACACTGACGGGGGCTCCGTGCGACTCCCTGATGCTGCAGGTCAGCTCCACCAACCCACGGGAGGAGCCCATCGATACGGACTTGATCTGGGCCAAAATGCTGAGCTCTAAGGAAGCCGGGTAAGGGGAATTATCTTTGTGTAGAACTATTAAGATGGCAATTTTTTTGTTTTGTTTTTGGGTGAACAGTAAATCCCCTCTATTTGCTGGGGTTACATTCGGAGACCAACTGCGAAGGGAGGAAAAATGAGAGTGATTGAGTCACCCTTAAAAATTAGCATTTCCAATAAGAGTAGGAAATGTAATTATTAGATTAGAGTCAGCTTCAAAACAATCCCCGTTTCCGTAGCTTACGAGCTAAATACATAGAGGCAATCAAGGTTTTAATGCCTTAGAGCAGCAGTTCCCATTACGACGATCGCGAGCTACCGGTCGATCTTAGAGAGGGTGTGAGTCGATCACCAGGCATTAAAAAATATACATTAGGGTAACTGCCAAGATACCTGTGGCGGTGGGTGCATGGTCACCATGACGTCATTGAGTAATTTGCATAATTTGCAATGACGATATGATTTTCTTTAAAAAGGCTAAAAAAATGTATACATACATTTAAAACAAATCTGTTATTATTAATTAGAATTCACTTCTTTTTTTTATCGTTATGCCATATTTTCAATTGTTGCTGTTTTTTTTAATAATAATAATAATACATTTTATTTAGTATAGCGCTTTTCAGGGTACTCAAAGACGCTTTACAGGATAAAAATTAAAATAGAAAACAGTTCAAAGTAATATTACAGGAGATATAAAAGCAGTACATAGTAAAATACATAATAACACTGGACATTACAAGACGGGACATTACAAGACACAGAACAATAATCACAGGTTAAAAGCAGATCTGAAGAGGTGTGTTTTGAGAAGGCCTTTGAAGGTAGGAAGGTCTGAGCAGTCACGGATGGGTTTGGGGAGAGAGTTCCAGAGGGTGGGAGCAGCGATGGAGAAGGCCAGGTCCGAAACTTGGTTCTGAGTGGTGGGGAGAGGAGGTTGGCGTCGGAAGAGCGGAGGCTGCGTGAAGGGGTATGGCGGTGAAGCAGGTTGGTGAGGTAGCAGGGGGCCTGGTTGTGGAGGGCTTTGTGGGTGAGGAGGAGGATTTTAACGTGGATCCGGTGAGGAACGGGGAGCCAGTGGAGTTTCTGAAGGACTGGGGTGATGTGCTCACGGGAGCGGGTGTGGGTGAGCAGGCGGGCGGCAGAATTTTGAATGTATTGGTGTTTATTGAGGATTTTGGAAGATGAGCCGTAGAGGATGCTGTTGCAGTAATCGAGTCTGGAAGGGATGAAGGTATGGATCAGGGTTTCAGCAGCAGAGAAGGAGAGGGATGGACGGGGACGGGCAATACAATGAACTTTGTTCAACACTTGTTTTTCCAAGTGTTACAAACATTTAATGAGTGTTTTTATTAAAAACAACTAGCAACAAATCTAAAATCTTCTTCTGCTGGGTCGTCCTCACTATCTGTCAGAGAAGGCATTTCTCATAATCCTTACTGCTTGCCTGTTGTAATTTCAAAAAGGACCTAAAGTACAATCATGTATTATTAACTTGTGTTCATTTTGCTGCAAGTTTTGAAGCTTGACAGTAACAAGTTAACGGGGACCTAGCTGTATAATGATTTTAATTTACTCTACATTTAAATCACTTCCATGTGGTCTAGATAATATCATATTGAATATGCTTTAGTGTAATTGTTGCATGAATTTTGCGCCACAGTCACATTTATAAGCAATTTTTTGATTCTGTCTGCAAAATGTTCGTGCGGAGGCGTTTCTAGATTGCAAATGAAACCACACCCCACCCTCTCCAAAAGTATAATCTTTTCTGTTTTAAAAATGTACACTGTTAAATATATATCTTGAAGTCGTTGCCACAATTTCTTTTTCAGTTCCGGTCAAAAATAAAATGCATAACCATTATATAGATTCACCCGTTCAAAACACTTTCCGACTACATTATAAAAAAGCTACTTTTAGCAGCATTTATGTCACTGCATGTTACATGTCGGTGTTATCGTGCGCATGCCAAGCTAGTACGTAAATGATACTTTATCTTAACCCATCTTGTGTTTCCTCAAACAAAGTAGTAATAGATTTTGGTTGTTTTTTAATAGAAAAAACATGCATATGGTAAATATGTTTTGTTTTTTTCAGTTTGTGTACTGTACAGTATGTTGGTAATGAAAGAGGTCCTGTAACAGTCACCCTGATATCCACACTTCCAAAGCAGCTTCAGACAAACTAGTCCAGCCCCAACGTGGCTCCATCATCAGCAGCCAAACTGGCGGCCCATCTGTCAGACAAGCTGCAGTATGTTTTAATAAATCAAAGCCAAGCATGTCATGAGAGCGTATACTATTGGCAAAAGCTTCATCAGCAAAGTGGAGGAGTGTTTGCAATTCATGGCCACACATACAACACAGATAAATACATTGTGTACGGCAAGACGGCGTGAAAGCTGACTGTTATTGTTGTCATATAGGTTTCTGATGGGTGCCTCGTGCGGAGGAGGCAACATGAAGGTGGATGACGCCGTTTATGAATCGCTGGGATTGCGACCTCGCCATGCCTACTCCATCTTGGATGTACGAGATGTTCAAGGATACAGGTATTGAAAAACATATTGTATGACAAACAATACAATGAAATGTACTACTAACAATTACAGTGGTTTTATCAGTTAATATAATAATATTTAATATTTAGCGGACTCATGCGATGTCTCCTTTGTGCTGCTTCTCCGTCGTGTAACAGTAGGAATTGTTATCGTAGTTTATGTTGCACACGGAAGTCTTTGAATGGCGGACCGGTGAGGTCAGAGTTGACAGTCACCGACATGAATTTCTGCATAAGGCCCAGTAAGCAAGGCTAATGCTCAACTGTCCAATTTGTAGAGATACGAGAAAGAAAGAACTGAAATACTGTATGTCGCACACCATTCAGCAGCTTCTTCATATTTTCATTGATTAACGCCTGCGGTGTGGAAGTTATTTTGCCGCCCATGCTGGATTCTGCTCCAGGGTATTACAGACTGATCGTGCTGCTACTAGGTTGGTCATGTTTTTTTTTAATGGTTTGTTTTTCTGATTTGGTGGCTATCATCTGCTTCTTCTTCTCGGTGTCTCCTATGCACTAATTTTCTTAGATACGATAGTTGAAGGGCAGGACTGTGTTGATTTAATAGCTTTAAACAGTGGACCTATGATGATTTTAAACTACATTTAAAACACTTTCCTGTAATATGCTATGGTGTACATGTTGCGTACATTTAGCTCCAGTCACATTTATAACCCGTTTTTATTTTCTAAATAAATAAAAAAATATTATAATCTGTTTTGGATTCTGTCTACAAGTTGTTTGTTTGATGAGGCACTCTCAGATTGCCAATGAAATCACGCCCCACCCACTACAAAAGTATCATCATTTATTTTTGAAAATGTAAAGTGTTTAAATATATAACTTAAAGTTGTCACCGCAATTTTTTTTCCAGACACGGTCAAAAATAAAATTAATGCATTATATAGATTCATCCGGTCACAAAATTAGGTACACCTGCACACTCTCCGATTCACAGCTGCATTAAAAAAGCTGCTTTTAACAGCATTTATGTCACTATATTTCGCACGTCAGTGTTATTATGCACATCATTAAGATAATAACATTTTATCTTACCTCTTATTTTTGTGTGTTTCATCCCAGCTTGAAGTAGAGAGCTTCACTTATATGTCCAATAAAGTGCATCCAACATAGCCAGACTGCAAAACCCGGCGAACAATAACAATAACTAATCAAAACAAAATGCACGATGACTAAAACATGACAAAATTAACTGAGATTTTTGTCAAAGAATAAAAGAGACGAAAATGTTGACATGAACAAAATCCAATCATATTTAATGTTTGTTTTGTAGATGGCTGGGACAAGTTGGGAATCTAGCCAATCACAGCGTACATATGAAAGACGGGTCCGGGTTAGTTACCAATCAGATGTGTTTCCTTGTGAGATGAGGAAGTTGGATTTCTCACTGTCAAAACAAAAATGTATGGCTTTAACATGTACCACATTGTAATATGTGTACACCTGGAAGAAAGTGAAGAGGACACATTTTATTTTTGACGCTATGTGATGCCATTAGCAGTGATCAATTGTGATAGCTACACAACTGTAAGTTAAAGTGAATTCTGCCGTGTTACTTCTTTACAAAAAACAATCAAGTAATTGTATTTTCTTTAAGAAATTGTTTATTTATTGTTTAATCTAAATGCATTGCAACTTTTAATATAGTCCAATGCGCTTATGTCACACGCGCAGTGGTTCCTAATTATTTATTTATTTATTTGAGGCACACATTTGTTGACAAATGCCCCGCAACCTTGAGAGGGACAAGCGGTCAAAGATGGATGAATGAATTTTGCTGCTTCCGGTTCTGCCACGCTCATAAACAAATTATGATCAAAGCATGCATCGTAACTCTGTTTCACAACACACATATACGTACATACCTGCTTTGCCAGAGATGTAGCTATAAAAAAAATAGAAAAAGTGCCTGAAAGATATTTATTGGCGTTGACCTGTGGAACAAAAAATTACTTATTACATCATTCCTGACCATAAGACCATGTTACTTTTGTCTTAAACAAATGTTTTGCAGGTAGTCTAAATAAAGAAGCTTTTACAATTAACTTTAAAGAGGCCTTATGTCTAATACTTTTTTATTTTAGTCAGCTAAATTTACTGTAATTTTAGCTGACTAAAAGGTTGTGTAATTTCATTGACTAACATTGGACTAAACCAAAATACATTTTTGTCAAAAGGCTCAGACTAAAAGTAAATTAAAAACTGCTCTCAAAATTAACACTGGATCGCAACAAATGTGGGTCACTCGCAAGTTGAGCTACCACTGTATATCATCTGGACAGTGTATGATAATAATGTGATACATTATTATAATATTTTATGTGTGAAATTTGGGTCAATACCTTTCTCCCATGCTCCAAAATGAGCACTATTGTGTTTGTGAAAGCATTCTTCTAATACAGATCTTGTTTTGTATCAAAGTAGATGAGCGAGTGCACGCGTCTTAGGCAGAAACAAACACCTCTGACAGAATATCTTGCTATCTTGTTTGATGGATGCCCTTGAAGTTCGCTCATGAACATACGCTTCCTTGAAGTAGAAGTGCCTCTGCTCGTTTAAATTCTCCCAAGGCTTGTGAGTCTCCTTTTTGAGTCCTTGCCTTCCCTTCAGCTGCAGCTCTAATTAATGCTAGCATGAATCATACACTAAAAGATTTTTCTCACTTTATAAGTTGTTTTTATTTCAAATAAACTCTTTCCATAATCTCAGTTTGACCTAGATTCAAAGATTATTAGATGTGAATTATGTATCATGATATCTAATTTTGTATGTTTTTTATCTTGTTTTAAAATGGATCATTCTTTTGTCAGGGCGCTTTTCATATGGAGAGTAGACTGGGTTTGATATACATAGAAGGCAGGTGCACCCTGACCACAGTTTAACCCCTTTGATGGAATAAGAGGAGGACGAGGGGGTCGCACAGTGATAGCACACACAATGCGGGGGATTCTACTAACGTTACCTGTGAGAGGAAATGGAGAGTAGCTGGGCAGAAATAAAAGAGTCTTAGATGTCATTTTCTCAAGAGCCACATACTTTAATTTCCTGCCATAAAGCAAGTGGAGTGGAAGTGCTTGATCCAAAATGGCAATCAGGACATGAAACGTGTTTTTTGGAGCGGCTCTTCACCTCGGCCGCAGATGTTTGGGAAAGTGAGTGCCCTCCGTTGAAGTGCTATATTATACTAAAATAGGTTGATAAACGTCATCAATCATCCCTGAAGCGAGCAGCACAGAAGGCGCTGCCACCATTTTGGTGGCCGCTTGTTGTTCAAAGACTTCAAAGATTGTTATTGTTAATTTTTCCATCCATGCAAGACATACAGAAGAATGGAGATACACAATATCCAACCTTCGGGAGAGTGCCTGCTGCGTCCAAGTGCGCTGACAAACAGATTGTCATTTCAAAAACCAGAAAAGGAAAAATTACTTGAATGTTGTCGTTACAAAACAAAAATAATAAAACAATTCAGGTCCAGATAGGGGGGAAAATGGTATTGGCTGATTTGATTTATTTATTTGTATTAGAACGTTACATATTAATCAATGTGTCAGCAAAAACAGTTGCAACATTAGCACAAAAGCTGAATGCGTCTATTGTCCTGAGACAGGTAGAAAAACACAAACATACAGTTAGACCAGTGTTTTTCAACCTTTTTTGAGCCAAGGCACATTTTTTGCATTGAAAAAATCCGAAGGCACACCACCAGCAGAAATCATTAAAAAACTAAACTCAGTTGACAGTAAAAAGTTGTCGCAATTGTTGGATATGAATTTAAACCATAACCAACCATGCATCACTATAGCTCTTGTCTCAAAGTGGGTGTAATGTCACCACCTGTCACATCACATCATGACTTATTTGGAGTTTTTTGCTGTTTTTCTGTGTGTAGTGTTTTAGTTCTTGTCTTGCGCTCCTATTTTGGTGGTATTTTCCTGTAGCAGTTTCATGTCTTCCTTTGAGCGATATTTCCCGCATCTACTTTGTTTTAGCTATCAAGAATATTTCAGTTGTTTTTATCGTTCTTTGTGGGGACATTGTTGATTCGTGGATGCCCTCTTTGCTCCACAGTAAGTCTTTGCTGTCATCCAGCATTCTGTTTTTGGTTTACTTTGTAGCCAGTTCAGTTTTAATTTCGTTCTGCATAGCCTTCCCTAAGCTTCAATGCCTTTTCTTAGGGGCACTCACCTTTTATTTACTTTTGGTTTAAGCATCAGACACCTTTTTACCTGCACACTGCCTCCCGCTGTTTCCGACATCTACAGAGCAATTAGCTACCGGCTGCCACCTACTGATATGGAAGAGTATTACACGGTTACTCTGCCGAGCTCTAGACAGCACCGACACTCAACAACAACACATATTTTGCAGACTAGAATTACCGTATTTTTCGGACTATAAGTCACAGTTTTTTCATAGTTTGGCCGGGGGTGCGATTTATACTCAGGAGCGACTTATGTGTGAAATTTATAACACATTACCGTAAAATATCAAATAATATTATTTATCTCATTCACGTAAGAGACTAGAAGTATAAGATTTCATGGGATTTAGCGATTAGGAGTGACAGATTGTTTGGTAAACGTATAGCATGTTCTATATGTTATAGTTATTTGAATGACTCTTACCATAATATGTTACGTTAACACACCAGGCACGTTCTCAGTTGGTTATTTATGCGTCATATAACGTACACTTATTCAGCCTGTTCACTATTCTTTATTTATTTTAAATTGCCTTTCAAATGTCTATTCTTGGTGTTGGGTTATATCAAATAAATTTCCCCCAAAAATGCGACTTATACTCCAGTGCGACTTATATATGTTTTTTTTCCTTCTTTATTATGCATTTTCGGCCGGTGCGACTTATACTCCGGTGCGACTTATACTCCGAAAATTGCGGTACTGGTTTGCAAAAAATATTTTTAACCCAAATAGGTGAAATGACATAATCTCCCCACGGCACACCAGACTGTATCTCACGGCACACTAGTGTGCCGCGGCACAGTGGTTGAAAAACACTGAGTTAGACCCTATGGACACATGGACATTTTAATTTTTAATGCATTTTTAACTGTTTTATATATAGAATGTTCTGTACTTACTGTGATTTTTATTATTATTATTTCTAATCTTTTACCTTTCTTTTTTAATCTGTACAGCACTTTGGGGCAGTAGTGTGTTTTAAAATTGTGCTATATAAATAAAGCAACCTTGACAATAGACAAACAATAACACCACAGGTACAAATAACCAGAGTTTTAAAAGAAAGAGTCCAAGGAGAGGTTCATCCATGGGAGCATGACTAGTTTGACTTCAACCAGTTTTTAAGGGCCCCTTTAAAGGGGAACTGCACTTTTTTTGGAATTTTGCCTATCATTCACAATCCTTGTGTAAAACAGGAACACATGTGTTTTTTATGCCTTCTAAAATGTTGTAAGTATATATGTAATGTAGTAACGGGCACAATTATAATAATATTTAATATTTATTTTTATATCAAAACGCATCACAACGTTCACGTTTTTTCCCCAACAACATCACTGATAACTGCTCATTGCAGACTTTATGAGAGCCAACATCCATGCACCCATTTCCTACTGCATGTACCTTACGGGGTCGCGGGGGATGCTGGAGCCTATCTCAGCTGCATTCGGGCGGAACATAATTAAACATCACTTACTGTACAAGGTCTGCTGTCATTAGGATGCCAACTGATAGAATCGTGTTTTATTCCAATTAAGATGAAAAATGACTCATAATCCTTACAAAGAAAAGTGGGAACCAAGCGTCTTTTTGTGTCGTTCTCGCCATTTCCAGGTCTAAATTGGCTATAATAGTGTACCAACTTGTCGGATTACATCCTCGTCCTTCTACTATCCAGGTGAGATGCATGATTTATGATCTGCAATAAACTTCCATGAGCAAGGAAGCGTGGAAACAGCTGACCACTCGATGAGGAAAACATAGGGACACACGCTAGGGATCACGGCGCCGCTATTAATAGTTTGTCTTCGTTAGTGCTTATAATAGCAATAACACTAATACTTGGTTAATATTCAAGTCATAAAATGTAAATGGAGTATTGTTGTCGCCTTTCGAATGGTTATTTATCAGACTTTATGGGCGGAATAGAGGAGCTCCCATTGGCTACGCTGTAAGCTGACTTTTTTTAGGTTTATTTACGAGTTAGAATGTGTTTTTAAAAAAATGCATCCGTCTTTCATAATAATTGTGAACGATAAAAAAAAAAGTATTTCCCTTTTAAATGTTTTGTATGAAACTGAAGTCCCCAAGAACGACAAGAGTCCTTAGTCGCTGGTGACCTGTCCCTAGTCCTACCCAGGCTGGCTCTGCAGTAGCTTTGTGTTTTGGGCCCACTCTCGATGGGGTACATGTCGTAGGTCTCGGAAACGTACCGCTGGAGAAGCTCCCTGCTGGCGTTGCCTGGTCTGCCGATGCCTTTGCTGTTGCCACCATCTCCACCGCTGCCACAGCTAATGTCGTCATACTCAAAGCGGTCCTCTTCCCACTCCGTGTCGCCCGTGCGCCAAAATGCATTTTTAGACAATATGATTTGCCTGAGCGGCTAGGAGACACCAAGAGTAACAATCGGTAGAAAATGGATTGAAAAGGAGAGATAAAAAAAATAATAATAATAATTTTCAAAAACATTTTTTAACTTGGGACTTCCCAAGGGCCAGAATTTGGACGCTGGCGGGCCGTAGTTTGGGTACCCCTGGTTTAGGGTCTTCCCTATCTTCTGTATTCCCTATCTTTCCCAAAAATGTTGGAAAATAAAAATGTAGATCTAATAACTCTAGTATCTAGCATTTGACACTACCGCTTTATGGATCAATTGTTTAAAAGTAGACCAAGCACATTCTAAAAATGTACAAATCATAATGTTTTTTTACACTTACATCATTCGGATAATAGTACTATCTTCATTTGTCGTTATTCAGACTTTCTAAATAAATGATGTGATAATGTTCATCATAATAGGTGGAATTGAGTCGGGCAGAGTTTAATAATGCTCCCATTGGTGTTAATTTTTAATCTATCAGAAGATGAAATCAATAATAATATCAATATCAAATTAAAGGATGCTATTGATGTATTTTACTAATTTTCCTTAACTAACATCCTGTGGTTTATTCTGTACATACATCTACAACATAGCTTGTGAATTTGGACTTACTTCTTTATTCACACATTGAATTAGTAAGGGATAGATATTATTTCACCATATTTATGTGTGCCCAGTAAATGTGTCCGCAGTCATAAGTACAACACAAAATGTACCGATTTTTTAAAGCATGTATTTGGGTAGAAATGTCACAGGTTTTATTACCAACATCTTTGACAATCAAGGCATGAACATAACAATACACATTTTGTATACTATCACTAATAAGCAGCGTAAGTACGTAGTGTCCAAACACGGAAGTGTTGCCTCAATCTTAACACGCCCCCTCTGAAGTCATGCACGCTCTAGCGCAGGGGATACAAAAAATTGCTATTGCGACATCCAGTGGACACATTTAGAACAGCAGTTTAATTCATTCAAAAATTCCAGCTGATTTTATACTCGAAAACCTGTTCACGAACTGATCAGGCCTGCAGGCAATACGTTTGACACCCCTGATTTAAAGGCTTTAATCCACTGGCAATCACAGTGTTTTTTGCGAAAATTAGCTGAAACTGATCAGTGGCTGACCGATCGGCACATCCCGACCAAATACAGAACGGCTGTAATCAAACAACTTGTCGAACATTATTTCCTGTGTGTATACAACTCGTTCGGAGGGCTTACAGCCCACCTCCACAAACTCATCTTCCCCCAATTTCAGTGCAAAGTGTAACCCATGGATTTTCTTTCATTGTAGAAATACAAAAAAAAATGTACCGTATTTTTCGGATTATAAATCGCAGTTTTTTTCATAGTTTGGCCAGGGGTGCGATTTATACTCTGGAGCGACTTATGTGTGAAATTATTTACACATTACCGTAAAATATCAAATATTATTATTTATCTCATTCACGTAAGAGACTAGGCGTATATCAGCACATTCTCAGTTTGTTATTTATGCGTCATATAACGTACACTTATTAAGCCTGTTGTTCACTATTCTTTATTTATTTTAAATTGCCTTTCAAATGTCTATACTTGGTGTTGGATTTGATCAAATTTCCCCAAAAAATGCGACTTATGTTTTTTTCCTTCTTTATTATGCATTTTCGTCCGGTGCGATTTATATTCCGGCGCGATTTGTAATCCGAAAAATACGGTATATAAAAAATGGGAAAATAGTGCAAAGGTCATCATGGTAATAGAAAAAGGGTGAATAGTGCTAAGTGGCCTGATTGAGAGATATGTATTGCGATTTTCCTTTCTCACAAGGTTGCTTCGCCTCCGTAACCCGTGGGGTCGATTCTCGTGGAACGGCAGCTGGTCAGACGAGTGGACGGACTGGCCGCAGCACCTGCGTCATGAGCTGATGGCTCACGGGAGCAGCGAAGGGGTCTTCTGGATGGAGTACACCGATTTCATCAAGTAAGAAAAACACCTCTGAAATAGAGTTGGGCTCAAACTTGGGCTTCAATCACTTTTAACTAGCCATGTGATGCATTACATTGTAATTGTATAAATACATTGAACTTTGGCAACACTAAATTGGCCCTTGTTAAAGTTAAAGTACCAATGCTTGTCACACACACACTAGGTGTGGTGAAATTTGTCCTCTGCATTTGACCGTGTGAATGTGAGTGTGAATGCTGTCTATCTGTGGACAAGTGGTAGAAAATGGATGGATGGAGGGATAGATTGATGAACTGAACTGAATGCCATGCCCCCTAGTGGCCCCCAGGAGCCATTACAGCCTCTTCCAGCAGCTCATGCATAACAGGAATATTTTGTCAGCACAAGAGCCATGATGCCCTCATGCTGTGGTGTTTTCTCTCCGCACAGCAGTCAATCACTGCACTCAGCAGCCCGATGGCTGCTCTGATGCCTTGATGCTTATCAAATGTGGGCAACGGTGACTGCCAAACATACACTTTGTCGTCATTCCAGACAAGCAGCTGTCACCAATGTAAAATGCATGGATTTTCAGCTGGGTTTGGGTTCATCTGAGGAACTACTTGGCACAGGCAAATGTCAAAGCTTTCGTTTGTGCGCAGCAGTGATGAAATGTCATCTAAGTTCCAGCATGATGGACACGTGTCATGTGACCGAGCGTTTAGTAATCTCATTGCCTCGTAGGACTTTACTCACCATCTGGTTTTGGCACCAAACTCAGCAGAGGGGTTGTGGTTGTTGTTGTTGTTGTTTTTATAGCATGTTGTGTTGACAAGCACGGAATGGACTCCTTCCAGAAGCGTGTACTTGTGGCATTTTTATTGTCACTCTTGTGTTTTGGTTTAATTAGAATCATCTTTGAAGCGCTTACACACACGCACAGCAGTTGATTCACAAGAACGGATTTAATTTAGGATGCTAATGTTTTTCAAGCAACTCCAATTTGGAACTACTGCTTTCAATCATACTAATAAATCAAGTAATTAGCAAACACTAGCTTCCTTAATTTTGCACAGATGTTGCATCAGAGAGCTGGCGTTTGTTTCACCTTTGCCTTTTCTACAGAACCTAGCAAAGTCAAACATGATATTTAAACAAATATAATAATAATAATAATTACAGATGTCCGATATTCCGATATTGTCCAACTCTTAATTACCGATTCCGATATCAATCGATACCGATATACTGTATACAGTCGTGGAATTAACACATTTTTATGCCTAATTTTGTTGTGATGCCCCGCTGGATGCATTAAACAATATAACAAGGTGTTCCAAAATAAATCAACTCAAGTCATGGAAAAAAATGCCAACATGGCACTGCCATATTTATTATTGAAGTCACAAAGTGCTTTTTTTTTTTAACATGCCTCAAAACACCAGCTTGGAATTTGGGACATGCTCTCCCTGAGAGAGCATGAGGAGGTTGAGGTGGGCGGGGTTGAGGTGTGTGTGGGGAGGGGGGTTAGCGGGGGGTGTATAATGTAGCGTCCCGGAAGCGTTAGTGGGTATTTGTTCTGTTGTGTTATGGTGTGGATATTCTCCGGAAATGTGTTTGTCATTCTTGTTTGGTGTGGGTTCGCAGTGTGGCACATATTTGTAACAGTGTTAAAGTTGTTTATACGGTCACCCTCAGTGCGACCTGTATGGCTCTATTTTGAGTCAGTGCCTTTTACACAGAACAGCAAAACAGAAAAAAAGGTGGGAAAATGTCAGCTCTTACAGGCAGTGTAAAAGGGGCGGTGGTGTTGTACCTCGTTCAAATACTATCTTGGAAGGCAGAAAGTCAATCCAGCTAAGTCAGCAGGCCCTGACCGAGTCAACCCCTGGGTCCTGAAGACTTGCGCTGCTCAGCTAACTGGGATCCTGCACTCCATCTTCAACCTGAGTCTGAAGCTAGAACGGATACCAGTGCAAAACATCCTGCATAGTGCCGGTGCCCAAGAAGCCCATCCCATCGAGCTCAAATGACTTCAGACCTGTAGCCCTGACGTCCCAGGTCATGAAGGTCCTCGAGAGACTTGTGCTGGATCAGCTGAGGCCACTGGTGGCTCCTTCCCTGGATCCTCTACAGTTTGCATATCAGCCCCATGTAGGAGTGGACGATGCTGTTATCTACCTGCTGCATCATGCTCACTCTCACCTGGATGGTGGGAAGGGCACTGTGAGGATCATGTTTTTTGATTTCTCCAGCGCCTTTAACACCATTCAGCCAATTCTGATGAGTGACAAGTTGCTCAGGATGGGTGTCAGTTCATCCATTGTCTCCTGGATCACTGATTACTTGTCTGACAGGCCCCAGTTTGTGCGACTGGGGAGCTCCGTGTCGGATACTGTGGTCAGTGGTGTAGGTGCTCCCCAGGGGACCGTCCTGTCTCCTTTCCTGTTCACCCTGTACACCTCAGACTTCCAGTATAGTTCCAGGTCCTGCCACCTGCAGAAATACTCTGACGACTCTGCTGTGGTCGGGTGTATCGGAGAGGGACGGGAATTGGAGTACAGGACACTGATCACTGACTTTGTGGAGTGGTCTCAGGCGAACCATCTGGTCCTTAATGTGGACAAGACCAAGGAGCTGGTCATCGACTTCAGGAAGAGAGTGACCCCGGTGGAGCCCATCAAGATCCGGGGCCGGGAGGTGGCAGTAGTGGAGCAGTACAAGTACCTGGGAGTCCACTTGAACAGCAGACTGGACTGGAAGGACAACTGCAAAGCTGTTTACAAGAAGGGCATGAGCAGACTCTTTTTTCTGAGGAAGCTTAGGTCATTCAATGTGTGCAGCAAGCTGTTGGAGATATTTTATCAGTCTGTTGTGGCCAGTGCACTGTACTTTGCAGTGGTTTGTTGGGGGAGCAGCACCAGCAAAAGGGACTCAAACCGGATTGATAATCTGATCCGGAAAGCCGGCCAAACTATTGGCACGCAATTGGAGGCGTTTGTGTCAGTGAGGGACAGGAGGTCACTGGACAAACTGCTGGCCATCATAGACAATCCTGCCCATCCACTCCACCTGACAATTAAGGGACAGCGGAGTTCATACTCCAACAGGCTCCTTTAACTTCCTTCCCGCACTGTGCGATTCAAGAACTCCTTCATTCCACACTCCATCCAGCTGTATAATCACTCGCCATACAGCAATAGATGACATCTGCCTATTACCTGACACCTGAAATGTTAGCTACTTCTCTTTGTTTACAATGTCTATTTTCTATTTCCTGCTGGACCTATTCTCTATTTTATGCTGCTGCTGTCATATAGACTGTATATACTGTAATATTGTACATGGTCATTGGTTTATATTGTATATATGTTATAGACATAATATAATATATCTGTATATAAATTACTCTGTACACATATTATGTATATATTCGTATATATATGATAGATTTTTTTATAGCTATATTAGTCTATTTATACCTGCATTGTCCTATCCATCATTGTAACTGAGCTACTGTGTTAAACAATTTCCCTTGTGGATCATTAAAGTTTGTCTAAGTCTAAGTCTAAGAAAAGTTGTCCTTCCCCTCTCATTTGTTCATTTTGTTTCGGAGCCATTTATACAGAACAGTGAAAAATGCCGGCTTTAACGGGCAATGTGAACTGGTGGCTTCTTGCCCTTTGATTCTTCCTCAGATGAGGTAAAAATTGCAAGATTGACTTTGTCCCCTCATCCCATTGCTGTGTTGTTTATACAGAACTGCGAAACAAGAAAAAGGGTGAAAAAATACAGGCTTTTTTGACTTTGTGACACAGGCAGTAAAGGTGGCGTCCTAATGCAGTTATGGCTCTAACACTACCTCTGAAGGTGGAAAATTGCTGGGTCACTTAGTCCACTAATTCCGTGCTGGTGCCATTTATACAAAACAGTGGTGATAAGAAAAAATGATGGGAAAATGCCGTGTGAAAGGGGCTTTATTGTTGTGACAGCTTATACTCCTCTGAAAGTTGTCACGTCCACTTTTTCACTCCCATTTTGTGTCTATCACATGTTCACCACACATAAAATGCAAAAATATGCCTTTACAAGGACTATAATTGTCATTTGTGAGAGGTGAACAATGTGTTTCTTATTGTGGTTGCAGTAGTTGTGTTGTAAAAGTGAGGGTATGTATATACAGCATATGTGTTTGCTACTCATGTCCTCCCGTCTAGAAAAATAACAGTTGCAATGAGTCCACAAGGGCTGAGGCAGCTGTCCGCTTTGAATAACTCCACCTGAAAAATGTGTTTGGCCCCGAGGACCCCATCTGTCTTTTTGCCCAATTTTCCCACAGACATGTAATCCCTCGGCTTTGCACTTAAACCGAACACCCCGTGCCTGCCTGCACTGAAAACGAGAAGAAAAAACAAGACAACACAATCACTCCAGACGCCTAATATTTGGCCTTAAAGAACAATGTCTCCATGCTCCGCCTCCCGCAGGTACTTTGATTCTGTGGATATCTGTAAGATCCACTCCGACTGGCAGGAGGTGCGGCTTCAGGGATGCTTCCCGAGCAAGGCCAGCGGTCCCGTCACTGTCACGGCCCTCACTGTGCTGGAGAGGACGGCGTTGGAGTTTGCTCTCTTCCAGGAGGGAAGCAGGTATACGCTCCCACACACCCTCGAGTACTCTACTCTTTCAGCTTCAAATCCACCTAGAAATAAATATTTACAGTTAGAAAATATCTAAAGCCATAAGAGATTTGTTTTAGATTGGGAGATAGGTTTATCAATCTAAAAACATAATTCAGAGTTATTTTACTTTTTTGACATTTCCCTTCATTTGGAGCAAATTTGGACAATGTTCTTTATTCAGATATTTGTTATAAATGTTGACTTCAAAATGTTTCTTCAATGGTACATGTGGACCATTTTTTTTAATTCATTATGGTCTCTTTGCTCAAATGTTAACATTCCACTAATTTTGGACGTTTGGAGCATTTTTTTAAATTTACTTCTACTTAGACATTTGATACAATTTTGTTGTACATTTTCCTTCACAAAGAAGTTAACTACAAATTTTAACTTTGTCCTTCATTATGGTACCTTTGCAAAAATTGGCCACACATTTTAAGATTTTCCTTTATAGATAAGTTAAGTACAATTGTTCACATTTCCCTTCATTGTGGTCACTTTGCTCAAGTATTAACGTTATCCTATTTTTCGACAAATTTCGAAATTACCCTTTATTGGGACATATGGTACAAATGTTGACATTGTGGTTACTTTGCTTGAATGTTATAATTCCCCTAATTTTGGACATTTGGAGCAAATGTTGCCATTTTGGTAGAATTGTGTATAAAATCTTACGTTTAAAAAGTTAAAGTACCAATGCTTGTCACACACACACACACACTAGGTGTGGCGAAATTATTCTCTGCATTTGACCCATCACCCTTGATCACCCCCTGGGAGGTGAGGGGAGCAGTGGGCAGCAGCGCTGGCCGTGCCCAGGAATCATTTTTGGTGATTTAACCCCCCATTTTCCAACCCTTGATGCTGAGTGCCAAGCAGGGAGGTAATGGGTCCCATTTTTATAGTCTTTGGTATGACTCGTTGACATTTTCCTTCATAAAGAAGTTATGTACAAATGTTGACATTTTTACTTCATTGTGGTTACTTTGCTCAAATATAAATATTTCCGTAATTTTGGTCATGCAGAGCAAATTTTGACATTTTCTTTCATAGAGAAGTTAAGTACACATTTGAACACTTTCCTTTATAGAGAAGTTAAGTACAAATGTTTGACATTTCCTTTCATTGTGGTCACTTTGCTCAAATTGTAACATTCCCCTATATTTTAACATTTGGAGCACATTTTGACATTTCCCTTCATAGAGAATGTATGTACAAATGTTGACATTTTACATTATTGTTGTTACTTTGCTCATATGTTAACATTTAATTTAATTTAATGTTTACAAATGTCCAATTAATTTTGGACATTTTGAGCAAATTTTGACATTTCCCTTTGTTGTGACATTTGATAGAAATTTTGGCATTTTTCTTCATAAAGAATTAATGTAATTTTTTTAAACATTTTCCTTCATTGTAGTTACTTTGCTCAAATGTTAACATTCCCATAATTTTAGACATTTGGAGCAAATTTTGACATTTTGGTACAATTTTGTATAAAACTTTGACATTTTCCTTCAAAGATAACTTTGGTACAAATGTTGACATTTCCTTCATAGAGAAGTTATGTACAAATGTTGACATTTTACTTCATTTTGGTTAATTTTCTCAAATGTTAACATTCCCCTAATTTTGGACATTTAGAGCACATTTTGACATTTTCCTTCATAGAGAAGTTAATTAAGCACAATTTTTGACATTTCCCTTATTTGTGGTCACTTTGCTAAATTTTCGACATTTTTCCCTAACCTCCTAGGCGCTCTGACACGGCCGACAGTCACCTGCTGGACCTGTGCATCATGGTGTTTCGCGCCTCCTTCGGAAGTAACAACAAGCTGACCCTGGGCCGCCTGTTGGCGCACAGCAAGCGAGCGGTGAAGAAGTTTGTCGGCTGCGATGTGATGTTGGAGCCTGGCGAGTACGCCGTGGTGTGCTGCGCCTTTAACCACTGGCAGATGAACGTCAGTGGGTCAGGAGGTCCACCCACACCTAGTAAGTGTGCTGACATCGTTACCTGCTTCATATGAAAAGTGTTAAAATAACTTCTGTTGTGACTCGGCCCATGTAGATGACGTCATCACTTAATTTGCATAACCAGTCATGGGTGCATAATAATGGACGCAAAATATTGAAGATTATCTGAAATACACAGCATCCAATGAAATGTTACATGCATATGAATTGAGTATTAATATAAACAGTAGCAGAAAATATATTTGCATATAATATGTGTCAATTCAGCCGTAGTCTTAAATCAGCATGCGTGGGTTAGACATAACAGCAGTCACATGCTATTTAATAAAAAACAAAACACAGCTGTTATTTTGACTATTATGTCACAACAACAATACAACGTGACACACACTTAGAAGAAGCCAAATATGCTTTAAATGCCGTATTTTCCGGGCAATAGAGCGCACCGGTATTTAAGCCGCACCCACCAAATTTTAGAAGAAAAAAATATGTTTACATATATTAGCCGCAGCGGGCTATCAGCCGCATATACAGTGGGGCAAAAAAGTATTTAGTCAGCCACCCATTGATTGTCAATGGGTGGCTGACTAAATATTTAGTCAGCCACCCATTGACAATCAATGGGTGGCTGACTAAATACTTTTTTGCCCCACTGTATATACCGGTACTAAAGATTTTGTTAATGTTTATTTCCATACCTTTAATTGTTTCCAAACGATGCCTGTCACACGGCAGTAAAATGGCTGAACAAAACAAAACAGAAGTCATCGTCATGGACCCACTTGCTGCAGAAGCTAGCTCTCCAATCAGCTAAACAGACTCAATAACTTCACGGTGACATTTTGGTGAATTTACGAAGCTGAAACAATACAAAAAGAATGCCATTGTAAGTTAATAATACCCATAAAAGCACTTGTAAACGTGTTTGCTAATGCTAACGATTCTAGCTTGATCACAAATATGCATAAAAACACTATACTAGTAAGTATAAATTGTTTTAGGTATATTGTGAAATTTACAAACATTGCTTGGAGTAATGAATTAAGAATCATTTTGAGCAGAAATGCTATGGACAGTTTTACACTCGGTTCAAGGCCCAAAACAGGAAGTACATTTTCAACCTGCAGCACATGCAGTGAGCGAACTCGCCCAAAAGGTGGTGCCATAGCACAAACAGTCACACACCTATTCAGTGTCTCTGTGAGTGTAATATGAAAACTATTTGTGGACTGCAAAAATTGATGGCCGTTAGCGAAGAAAAATCCAATAATTAGCTGCATCGTTTTATAAGTGTTGGAAAGTAGTTCTGAAAATACTGTATGTGTCTTTTACATATTTAGGCTCCTAATATATCCTGTTCAATTGCCTCCTCATAGCTATTTTAGATTATATTCTGAACAAATTAATCCATCATATCTCCATCTCCCTCGTAGTCTCCAGTCCAACCAGTGGAGACCAGCGACGGCCCAGTCAGGACTTCCCGGGCTACATCCTGGCTATTTACAGTTCCAGGCAGGTGATGGTGGAGCAGGTGGAGGCGACCCCCACCACGCTGGCTGACGCTATCATCCTGCTGACGGAAAACAAAGGCGAAAGACACGAGGTAAAGCGTGGTAATTATCGATTCGGCAGGTGTAACTATGACAGTGCTCATCTCTGACTGTCAAGCAAAGCCAAAGGAAGAATTTGGATTAAGCTCCTGCTAAGTGTACGTAATAACATGTGGGTGCCATCGTAGGGCCGCGAGGGCATGACGTGCTACTATTTGACGCACGGCTGGGCGGGGCTCATCGTGGTAGTGGAAAATCGCCACCCCAAGTACTACCTCCACGTCTCCTGTGACTGCACGGACAGCTTCAATGTGGTGTCGACGCGCGGCAGCCTCAAGACCATCGACAGCGTACCTCCTTTACACCGGTACAATTCTATTTTGGTTGGGAATAAAGTAAACATCTAGCTTGCTTTTCATCATTTTTTTAGCGCAGTGGGGCTAGTTGACACTTCATTAATTGCAAGCTGAATTTAGACTGCATGTACACGCGCAAATGCTTCACTTGCACAGTCACATGTACATACAGTATCTGACATGTCCCCCCTCAGGAGTTATGACCCATATAAAAAGCAGCTGTAAAATGTCACCATTTTTTTATGCTCTCATTAACAAGACGAGGATGGCTGGACACTATAGCAACTCTAATGTAATATTGTGCAGTCTTTTTCACATTATCTTTGTTTTGCAAATCTATGAATGTTTTATTTAGCTATACCAAAATATTTTTAAAAAACTCCTCTAAATATGATGCACTGCAGTTTAACAAATTTATTTTAAGCAACAGTAAGGAATATTTTTAGATTTTTTTCTTAGTTTGTTTTAAAACATTTTTATACATAAGCTACCATTGCTGAGTGGAATTGAATATAAAGTTTGAAAAAAAGTGTTTCATTTTATGTCAATAGAAGGGTTAGTAAAATACAGCCATCTAAAAAAAGAAACAATGGGTTAAATGAAGTAAAATTGATAAAGTATTTTTTAAATGTTTACTACTCAATTGAATGAACAGTAATAAAATATATATAAATGTGTGTGTGTGTGTGTGTGTGTGTGTGTGTGTGTGTGTGTGTGTGTGTGTGTGTGTGTGTGTGTGTGTGTGTGTGTGTGTGTGTGTGTGTGTGTGTGTGTGTGTGTGTGTGTGTGTGTGTGTGTGTGTGTGTGTGTGTGTGTGTGTGTGTGTGTGTGTGTTTTATATATATATATATATATATTTATATAAATATAGGATATAGACTTTTATTCATCCAATTACGTTGTTGCAGTGCTGGTTTTTACAAACACACACACATATATATATATATATAATATAAAATATGATATAAGTAAATTAATGCTATATGTATTTTATAAATGGATTGATAAAGTATTTAAAAAGTTAACTAATATTTTTTTTTAATTTAAAGCAACGGTAAGGAATATGTGTTTAATTGTTGGGAATGTTGAGGAATCAGATTAATCGTGATTATGTAACACAAACTTTTTAGGGGATTAAATAATATTCTGTATTAACTTCCAAGGGACATAGGCTGCTTTTTGTCCTTTCACCAATTTGATGATGTATCATTAGCCATAATATTTGTTGTTACTCCATTATACATGATTTTTACTAAGAGTGGGTGTTTTTTTTCCCTTCTTAAATATTTTAATTATTTATTTTTTTCTACAAATGTGTCACAACTGTCCATTATTATAAATGGGCATAACATGAGATATTTTACTAATTTAAACCTGTGACATCGTCTGATCAAAATGCCTTTAAAAGGGTCAAAATAAAAATTAAAAAAAACGTTACATTTTTGACTTTTTCGTTTGGGGCTTTATTGGGAAATTTTACCAAAAAAAAAAGATCAAATAAAAATAATCAAAACATTTTTACACCCTTCAATAACTTTGGCTTTGAAGGTAATTAAAATCAAAGTGTAAAATAAAATGTTATATTTTTCTCTAGTTGTGTAGTTTTGTCTAGTACAAAATACAATTTCCTTGATAAATTAAAGCCTAAATATATAGATAAATAGTGTATAAAACATTTTTTTACCTTTATTGCATGTCACACTATGTAATGCCAACATGTTTCTAGGCATTCTCTTGTATTTGTTTACACTGTCCTCCTTGTTTCATTGCTCTCTGCCTCCCCCCGCAGGCAAGTGCTGGTGGTGCTCTCCCAGCTGGAAGGTAACGCCGGCTTCTCCATCACGCACCGGCTGGCTCACCGCAAGGCACCGCAGGCAGCTCTGGGCGACTGGACGCCGACCAAAGCCACCCACAGCCCACAGCTCACCCCGGACATCGACGGGCTGCACCGACCCCGGCCGCTATGACCACCGGCCGACCGTCACACCACTGGAACACTGGGCAGGGGGCATGTGGAGAAGGGCACGCGTCTGAATGTATTCATCAACACTGAAGCTCTCGTCCAAGTAGCGATGAAGGAGGAACTCGCTCAGCCTCCAGCTCCGGCTTGAAAGTGTCAAGTGTGGACAGCTTCGAAGCAAGCGCTGTAACTTGGATTCCCAAAAAGTCAGGGTGGAGTGCTGTAACTACTGAGCCATTGTCCAAGACCTCCTCCTCAATCCTCCGCCCACTCGGAACACCGGGAAACAGCAACCCGACCCAACAGTACGGTACCAATCGAGCCAATTTTTTTTATTTGACAATGCAGGTACAGTACCAGTCTTACATGTTTCATCCTCATATGTTATTGTTGAGCAGGTTTTAGAAGAAGCCATTTTCTAACTTCCATCTTCATGCTCTTATCTCAGGACCAAAAGGTGTCATTTTAGGCTTGTTTTCCTCCAATAGAAAATCTTTTCAAACATGTTTAATGTATTGCCATCGCAGTGACATGTACTGTGCATCATTACAACAAACACACATCAAAAGGCTTTTGAAATATCACAGCTTTTTGTGAGCCGATTAAAAACTGGTCCACGACTCATTTTGGGACCAGACGTTCCGTTTGGAAATGGTGATCTCAATATATATACATAGCCAGTAGTAGTTCTGAATGAGGTTCGCACACTGTAATTCTTTTTTTAAGCCATTTTTGATACACTCTGGGGACAAAAGTGTTGGGACATTTCAACTACTGCAAGTAAAAATCTCAAAATATGGACAACTTCCAACTCGTGGCTGTTTTAATTTTAAGGGTCTGATTCCTTACAGTTAAAAATTTTAAACATATTTAGACATTTCCCTTCATTTTGGTTGATTTGATTTAAATTGTATTAATCCACTTATTTTTGCATCCTTTGCCAATTTTAATATTTTCTTTCAGTGATACATTTTTGTTTACATCTCTTTGCATTTGGGTTCATTCAAGCAAGGTTAGACGTTTCCCTTCATTTGAGTTAAATTACTCAAATGTTGACATTCACTCCAATTTTAGACATGTAGCAAATGTTGACATTTTCTTTTACTGGGATACTACCGGCAAATTGGCATTTCCCTTAATCAGGACATTTGGAGCAAATTTTGACAAATGTTTCTACATAAAGAAGTTTGGAGCAAATGTTTGACATATCCCTTCATTTGGGTCATTTGGAGCAAACTTTTCATTTCTTTTTAAGTTTAGACATGTTTTAGTTAGTTTAACATTTTCTTTCATAGACACTTGGCATAAATTTGACATTTTCCTCCATTTGACCCAAATTTTGACATTTTCATTCACTAGGCATACATTTGACATTTTCCTTCATTTGGACCACATTTTGAATATTTCCATCATGGTTCGCTACATTCCATCACTTGGGTCATTTGCAACATGTTGTTAAATATTCATATTAGTAGTTTTAACATTTTCCTCCATAAAGAAATTTGACATGGATTTGACATTTTCCTTAAATTTTGACATATTCCTTCATACAGACTTATGGCGTAAATGTGTTCATTTCGACTAAATGTTTACATTTTCCTTCATAGAGAACTTTGGAGCACATCTTTGCCATCTTTTGAGTCATTTGGAGCAATATTTTTTAATGTAAGTTTTTAGTAGTTTAAACATTTTCCTTTATATTTGGCATACATTTTTTTATTGGGACATTTTTTGCACATTTTGACATTTCCCTACCTAAGTTTGGAGCAAATGTCATTTGAGTTATTTAGAGCAAACAAACATTCCCTTTAATTTTAGACATTTAGTTGTTTGGTTCATGGAGAAAGAAGTTTGGCACATATTTGGACATTTTCCATCATTTGAATGAATATTTGACCTTTCCCTTTATTTGGATTATTTTACTAAATTTTTATCTTAGCATTCATTGGGACATTTTCCTTCATAGAGCACAAATGTTGGCATTTTCCCTCAATATGATATGTCATTTAAATTTCAACATTTGCCACCATTTTTGTCGTTTTCCTAAAATTTGAACAATCCCCAATTTTGGGCATTTACTTCATGTTTTAAGATTTGTTTTGCACATATTGGCATTTCCCTCATTGTGACTTGTTTATATGCTGTTTTTGTATTAGTGTTCCTAAAAATCAGATATACCGGCCTCCAGACACATTTGTTTCTGTAAATTTGGCCCCCCGAGTCAAAATAATTGCCCAGGTCTGATATAGAGGAATATTTGCAGACTTCTTTGGCGTACCACTAGATGGAGCCCGCGTACCCACACTTTGAGAATGACTGTCCCACACTAATGAAGAGTTTATCCCAGCACTTTTGTCCATCCTTTTTTTCCACTCTCCTCATGTTGGTGCAGTCTAAACGCTGGAAGCTGTAGTCACTACTCGTCTACTTCCCAACACATCAATTCCCAGAGCTGGGCCTCAACTCCCCCTTGTCTCTCTCTATATAGATGGAATTCATGGGGTTTTTTTTCGGAAGGTGGCCTCCATATTTGTCCGTTATGCTCACATTTCAAAGACTTTGGAGTGTTGTCAAGGGAGTCTCTTAGCAGCTGTTAGGACAATGGAGGCTCTCACTTGGAGACCTTTGGTTTATAAAAGAGTGAGAGAGTCCAGGTCCTTGCATTTTGTTGCAGTGAAAAAAACAGCCAGCTACTTTTTCACCATCATGTCTTCTTGCTGTTGAGATGAATGCGGTACAGTCCAATCACAGCCATGGGAGAGTTTTTTTTATTTTTTTTATTTTTATTTTTGGTCTTACTTGAAAGCTGCAAAGCTCTGGAGTGATTTCGGCTCCTTTTAAATCAAAAGCTTGATTAGTTTTTGTCTTTGACGCCATTTTATTAGTTTTTTGTTTCATTTTACCTTTAGGAGGAGTTTAAAAAGTGTAAATAAGTTTTCCAAAGAAACTTCTGTGAATAAATGACCACTTTTCTAGATATTTGCACTGAGCAGCTGTGCAATTTAATTTATTTGGCTCAATTTGCAGAAGGCGATCACTTTATGTTTATTTCACGTGCTCTGTTTGTTTCCTGTCATCCTTCGGCTCTCTGGTGTCCTGGTGGTGGTTTTTGTTTTGTTTCAGTGGCGCCCCCTGCTGCTGGCCAGACTAGGCTACAAGCTAGAGACAATACGCACTAGCTGGCCTTTCCTCTCTGATGTAACTGTACAGGTGCAAAGCTGAGCTCTACTGTAAGAAATGGTAACAACAATTTTAAACAATAAAAAAGACGTAGTTGAATCCAACAAGCAGGAGCTTACGAATGTGATATATATATATAAATATATATATTTTATTGATCGATTTTTGTCAGGGGGATGAGTATATGTGTACAAATATGTTTGTTTTAATATTTCAATCTCAGGTTCCAATGGACCAAATAAAATTTGTTTTTTAACTAAGCATTTGTTTTTGTTGCATTGAATCTGGATTGTATGCCTTGGTCTTGGTGCTTGCAATTTATCCAACAGAAAATATATATTACTGTTTTTTATATTGTTACAACAGCATTATTTTTTTTGCTTCAAATTTTTATGTGTTTTTACATCAAGCAATTGTGTGTATATATAACTATATATACATATAGTATACATATATACTAAATATATGTATGAATATATATGTATACAGTATATATGGTCGAGGTTTCTGTGGTTTATACAGTGCTTAATACCGGGGTAGAGTGGAATATATGTTAGTTTAGGGAAAAACACAGGCTATTTCATCCCTACAAGCCTGTTTAGCAGAGGATTTTATTAAATGAAATTAAATTAATAATAATACAATTATTAAGGGACGACGTGGCGAAGTTGGTAGAGTGGCTGTGCCAGCAATCGGAGTGTTGCTGGTTACTGGGGTTCAATTCCCACCTTCTACCTTCCTAGTCACGTCCGTTGTGTCCTTGGGCAAGACACTTCACCCTTTGCCTCTGATGGCTGCTGGTTAGCACCTGTGAATGTGTGTGTGAATGGGTAAATGTGGAAATACTGTCAAAGCGCTTTGAGTACCTTGAAGGTAGAAAAGCGCTATACAAGTATAACCCATTTATCATTTATCATATAAATATAGGAAAAAAAATACCGGCAGCGGTAAAGTTTAGATGCATGAAGGAAAGAAGAAAGTGAATGAATGTTTATAACTGAATACATTAACATTTGCATAAAAAATTTGTTTTCTTTTGTATTATTTTTATGACAACCTTTTTCCAAAACACTATATAGAATGTGAGATATAACAGGATAATGCATACATTTATCATTTGTTTTCAAAATAGTTTAAAAAAAAAGTGGGACCCCAAAAATTTACTGTGGGACCCCATTTTTATGACTTGATGGGACCCTATTTTGAAATTTCCTAGCGCCAACACGGATGGAGTATTGGTGCGTGCAAAACAGCAGCAGGCGGTTCTAATACTAATCAAATATCATCCCGGGGGCCTTTTTGACACGTAGGCTTTATCGGATCATTTTTCAAAAAAATTTAAATGTTCTTTATTCGGACATATGGATAAAATGTCATTATACTTCATTTTAGACATTTAGATTTTTAACAGTTGCCTCAAATGTTGGTGTTTCCTTTCTTGAGACATTCCCCCTTTCAGAGTCTCCTCCTCCCCCTTTGTCTTTGCTCCATCCTTCCTTTCTAAAGATGTCTTTCTGTCCTGCTTTCTAGTCTTTTCCGTGCCTGTCCGACTCTCCGCCCCCTGCCCCCCCCCCAAACCTCAGCTACCTTCTCGCCCCTATCTCCACTCCCAGTCCTGGCCCCCCTGGAGGGACATTTGTCACAGGCCGTGAGAGGATGACACCCTGCATGAGGAGCTGTCAATCACCTCAATCCTGAAGCAAGAAGCAAGCGACGACCTCCAGAAAAAAGTGGTCTTTCTGCCCGGAACCAAAAGGTAGGAGATATGTGCTGCTGTTTCGTATGTGCTGTGACTCATCTGAGACTGGACAGGCGCTGCCAGCTGAAAATGTGATAAGGTTCGGGGTGAAATAGTGCAAGGACTGCTGCTCCTGTAGATATGAGGCAATCTTTTTCTGCTCTAATTTAGGCGTCAAAGCATGCATGAACATCTTAAAAATAGAAAAGTATTCATTCCGAACGAGAGTTATGCATTAAATGAACATATTGGCTGTGACTGCTGCAATACTTTCACCACTAATACAAAAAAAACTACAAAAAAGTTATAGTAATCCCAAGGGTGACCTCTCAGCAATCTGATGGACGCTTTAAAGGAGCCATATGTAGTAATGTGGCCAGAAATGGTACTGCAATCACGTTTAAAAGTCTGTAGTCCCTTCCCACTCTCCATGACTGAGGTTGCCAGATATGCAGCTGAATCCGAATCCTACTCCAAGGAACTTCAAATGGCAATCGACACCAATATTTTAGTCGGAAGTCGAGACAAATTGTTGGCATTGCCCTGCTAAAATGTCTAGTTTGACCGCACGGACCGCCATCAAAATATCATATGTACAAAACCAGTGAAGTGGGCACGTTGTGTAATTCGTAAATAAAAACAGCGAAGCCGGCTGCGTTTCTGGGTGTTGTTGATAAATGGCTTTCGCTTTGCATAGTAGAGTTTTAAGTTGCACTTACAGATGTAGCGACGAACTGTAGTTACTGACAGTGGTTTTCTGAAGTGTTCCTGAGCCCATGTGGTGATATCCTTTACACACTGATGTCGCTTTTTGATGCATTTCCTCAGCTTAACCGCATATTGAGAGTGAAATAGGCACTGACACTACACATATCCACGTAGGTTTTATTTTGTCCAAAATATATGTTGCCCTGTCAGTTGGATGACACATCGACATACAGGCTTTGATTGATTGATTTAAACTTTTATTAGTAGATTGCACTGTATAGTGCATGTTCCGTACAATTGACCACTAAATGGTAACACCCGAATACGTTTTTCAACTTGTTTGAGTCGGGGTCCACGTAACGGCCATATATTTCCCCAGTTAGTCGATGTGTCATTGACTGGGCAAGCATGCTAAGCATTACACTAGGAGCTAAGCACCATCACACTAAGCATTCGATGCACGAACATACCAGCTTTGTTAGACAAGATCATAGACTGTATCGGACAATATAGTTTACATACCAAACGTCCATTTCCATTTATTACAAGTAATTTTAAAACGTCAATGCCTGACTTACCTATTAAGGAGGAAATTAGCATGTTTGGCGTCAGATGAAAAAATGTTTTCCGCCTTCATACGTCTCCATCTTTCAAAGGCATTTACGATACAAATCCTCGTTTTGTTCCTGGCTTTGTCATGAATAATTTGAGAATCGTAACGACGCCTTTTAGATTTACTAAGGTCTGACATGTTTGGTAACTTTACCAGTGGCAGTAGCTCCACGAAGAGGGCGGTGTGTAACTGGCAACCTGGATGTGACACACTCACTGACTTTCTTATTGGTCAAACGGTGGAGGGCAGGGCATTGAAATTAAAACAATATCAAGATTTCGGGGCTGTAAATCTAATTTTGAAATGCGCATATCCCGGCTGAACTACCGTTATCAGTTGTAGAGGTATTTAAAAATTATTTATTAATGCCTCTTGACATATCAGGGCCATTTAATGATGACTTGACATGACAATTCTACATATGGCTCTTTTAAGTGTGATGATCATTATTGGTTTGTTTCATAAACTGAAGTGTAGAAAATGAATATGTTGAAGGAATGACTGCTATAAAGTATGTAAAAGAGGAAAATAACACAATTCTAATTTTAGTAATTTTGCAATATCATTATGGAAGTAGTTGTGATTTATTCAGAATTATAAGTTCATTTAAAAACATAGCTATTTCTATATAACTATCAACTACATTCAGTGTCATAAAAGATTACTAATATATTATTATATAATGATAATTCCCTTTTTGCATATGCATGTTATTATAAGCAGTAATATTTAAACAAACAGAAGAATGATATCGAGCTAAATATGTATACTGTATATAAATACATTTTATTTTTTTGTATTTTACTTTTTTTAGGCACAATGTTTTCACTGAGAATGATGTGATTTCATATTGAATTTTTTATGACTAATTTGTCTTTTTTTTGCTTTATAAATAATAATAATTATAATACAAGAACATTATATAATTATAATAATTTCTACAATTACCAAACATATGTATTTTGATGGAGATTTTGTTCAATTAAATGTGTGTTTAATTATTACCACACTTCATTTTTTTTATGTGTTCAAAATCAATGTTTTGTTATTGTTGTCCTTTTCATGATTATTCAAACAAGTACAGAAATAATGATTACATACTTTTTTTAACAGGAGTATCATGAGCTGTTCAATTTATGATTTGAAAACAAATATTTGTACTTAAAAATTCTAAATTTTGCTCATTTATTTCCCGAGAATATCTCGATTTATTAATTAATTGTGATGTGTTTCATTAGGGACGCACATTAGTTTTTTAAATGCCTATATTTATAAATGTTTTATTGATTTATTTAATTATAGGGGGATGGCGTGGCGCGGTTGGGAGAGTGGCCGTGCCAGCAACCTGAGGGTTCCTGGTTCAATCCCCACCTTCTACCAACCTCGTCATGTCTGTTGTGTCCTTGAGCAAGACACTTCACCCTTGCTCCTGATGGGTGGTGGTTAGGGCCTTAAACGGCAGCTCCCGCCATCAGTGTGTGAATGTGTGTGTGTGAATGTGGAAATAGTGTCAAAGCCCTTTGAGTACCTTGAAGGTAGAAAAGCGCTATACAAGTATAACCCATTTTACCATTATTGTTGTCATTTTCATTATCGTAAAAAAAAAAATGTAATTAATATTATGGATATTGTGAGCTATTATTAAATAATTTAAATGCATGTGTATTTTTTTTAATTGTATATTTGTATTATTATTAATTGTATTGCACTTCACTTGGCTTCAGTCCTCATTAGGAAGGATAGAATCCTACAATGGCGTCACAGATCCCAGCTCTCCCACAATCCTTCACTCCCAGCACCGACAGCGTCTTCTCTGACCAGTCCGGCTTCTTCTCCCTGGACTCTCACGTCCCGGGTCTCTCCAAGGTGATCCTCAACAAGCTCAACCTGTCCGACTATGGACAGTACAGGTAGGAAACGACACCAGGCGACCAGGTGACCCAGAACCCATGTGAAGCGTTCCGCCCGTGTCCGAGCAGGGCCGCCCTGGAGGGTCAGACCAAAGGAATCGCCTTCCGCGACTACAGAGAGATGTTCCAGAAGATGGAGGAGACCTTCAAATTCTGCACCGCCTGCAACAAACTTCCAGAACACCTGAGCGAGGGTCAGAAGCTGAAGCGTTGTGTCAAGTGAGTTGGATATTTGCACGGATGCACCCAGCTGATTAGCACGCGGCGTCAAGTGAAAGCGGCACTAAGCTGCATTCTGACATTGCTGGCCATCACTGGCATGACTAAGAGCGGCCATGATGGAAGATGTCCAGGTGTAAATATAGCTGAGACCTTCTGACTGTGACTCATCTCGCTGGAACTCTGCAGCATATAAAACACACTTACTGATGTTTCTAATGCCCAAACATGCCATGGCAGACTTTACAGCCTACTTTTTTTTACGATGGGGATTTAAAGAAACAATATGCGATTATCTGACTGGTAGATAAAAAGCTGCATCAAAACCGTTGTGATGATAGCAAGACTGGCTGGTTGAAAACAATTACGTCTGGCCATCTATTATACTGGTGGACCAGGCAGGACACAGCTCATTTGTGTAGCATACCTTTTATTTTATGCCACCCTTTTTATTATTATTATTATTATTATTATTTTGCTGCAGCTGTTACATATACTGTAATATTGTACATGGTCATTTGGATTTGTTATATATTGTATATATCACGTATAAATATAATTGTAGAGGTTGCTGACATACACTTCACAGGAGCCAGGCGTGCCAAGTTGAACAAAGTTTTTTAATGTACATAGATTGTATCAAAATCTTTTCTCCAGCCGAACGTGACTTTTTCAGTCACGTTCGTATCCTCTCTCCCTTTTGCTCCCTGTTTAAGACAACAGATGATTAGATTAACACGTACCACCTGTGAAATCTAATCACCTGCCAGCTGTGTCTCGCCGTCAGCACTGCCACGCCCCCGTCTGATGGTGCTCTGTCCTCAGCACCATGGACAGAGGCGGTGACCTTTGCTCCTGCAGGCAGCGCTGGCCACATCTCCCTCTGCAATAATATAATATAATAATACAATATATCAGTATATATTATATACTGTGTATATAATATGTAAATATTACATGTATGTTATATTTTATATCGCTACTGTGGTACATTTTTAGTCTTCTTAATACCTGCATTATCCTTTCCATCCTTACACTTTCCATCCTTTGAAACTGAGCTACTGTGTGGGACAATTTCCCTTGTGGATCAATAAAGTTTGTCTAAGTCTAATCCCATTTAAGAGTTGTGTGCATTAGACACTCGTCGGCCATTACGATGATCGATTACTCTTCAAACGTCATTGTTTAAAGCAACGATATGTGAGAATCGTACATTTCACAAAACAGCACCCAGGCCATTGTGTGTTCTTAAACTGTCTTCTTATTTACCTCCAATCTGCCACTTTAGTAGTCTGTGATGCTGATGGACCAGCCAGGACACGTCGTACGTTGAGTTAGTGCTAACCTCAATGCTAGTATTATAGTTAAAACTCACATAGAGCCCAGTACTTTTTTTTGCATGTTATTTATTACAGGAATTTAAAGCAACAATATGTGTGAATCACACCTTTCATTAAAAAGACACCATTGTGTTTGTAAAGAGAGAAATTGTCTCTATAGTAAGCTCCAATCTGCCACGGTTGTGGTCTGTGATACTGATGGACCAGCCAGGACACCTCTTCTTCTTACATTACAGTTAAAACTCACTTAGAAACCATATCCCATAAAGTACATTTTTTCATGTTATTTATGGATTTAAAGCAACACGATGTCTGTCAACAACTGGCCTTAGCATAACAGCTTTCTAATCATGTTCATAATCCACTGGCATGTAAGAAGAGGTATGCCATATGTCCATTATAACATCCAATGCGATGCTGGTGGACCAGCCAGGACACGCCGTACGTTGAGTTAGTGCTAGCCTCAATGCTAATATTACAGTTAAAACTCACATAGAGCCCATCTCCCGTAATGTACTTTTTGTTGCATGTTATTTATTACATGTATTTAAAGCAACAATATGTGTGAATCAGACCTTTCATAAAAAATACACCATCATGTTTGTAAAGAGAGCAATTGTCTCTATAGTAAGCTCCAATCTGCCACTGTTGTGGTGTGTGATACTGATGGACCAGCCGGGACACGTCGTACGTTGAGTTAGTGCTAGCCTCAATGCTAATATTACAGTTAAAACTCACATAGAGCCTATATCCCGTAATGTACTTTTTTTGCATGTTATTTACTACATGGATTTAAAGCAACAATATGTGTGAATCAGACCTTTCATAAAAAAAATACACCATTGTGTTTGTAAAGAGAGGAATTGTCGCAAATGTAAGCTCCAATCTGCCACTTTTGTGGTCTGTGATACTGATGGACCAGCCAGGACACGCCGTACGTTGAGTTAGTGCTAGCCTCAATGCTAATATTACAGTTAAAACTCACATAGAGCCCATCTCCCGTAATGTACTTTTTTTGCATGTTATTTATTACATGGATTTAAAGCAACAATATGTGTGAATCAGACCTTTCATAAAAAATACACCATCATGTTTGTAAAGAGAGGAATTGTCTCTATAGTAAGCTCCAATCTGCCACTGTTGTGGTCTGTAATACTGATGGACCAGCCAGGACACGTCGTACGTTGAGTTAGTGCTAGCCTCAATGCTAATATTACAGTTAAAACTCACATAGAGCCTATATCCCGTAATGTACTTTTTTTGCATGTTATTTACTACATGGATTTAAAGCAACAATATGTGTGAATCAGACCTTTCATAAAAAAATACACCATTGTGTTTGTAAAGAGAGGAATTGTCACAAATGTAAGCTCCAATCTGCCACTGTTGTGGTCTGTGATACTGATGGACCAGCCAGGACACGTCGTACGTTGAGTTAGTGCTAGCCTCAATGCTAATATTACAGTTAAAACTCACATAGAGCCCATCTCCCGTAATGTACTTTTTTTGCATGTTATTTATTACATGGATTTAAAGCAACAATATGTGTGAATCAGACCTTTCATAAAAAATACACCATCATGTTTGTAAAGAGAGCAATTGTCTCTATAGTAAGCTCCAATCTGCCACTGTTGTGGTCTGTAATACTGATGGACCAGCCAGGACACGTCGTACGTTGAGTTAGTGCTAGCCTCAATGCTAATATTACAGTTAAAACTCACATAGAGCCTATATCCCGTAATGTACTTTTTTGGCATGTTATTTACTACATGGATTTAAAGCAACAATATGTTTGAATCAGACCTTTCATAAAAAAATACGCCATTGTGTTTGTAAAGAGAGGAATTGTCGCAAATGTAAGCTCCAATCTGCCACTGTTGTGGTCTGTGATACTGATGGACCAGCCAGGACACGTCGTACGTTGAGTTAATGCTAGCCTCAATGCTAATATTACAGTTAAAACTCACATAGAGCCTATATCCCGTAATGTACTTTTTTTGCATGTTATTTACTACATGGATTTAAAGCAACAATATGTTTGAATCAGAACTTTCATAAAAAAATACACCATTGTGTTTGTAAAGAGAGGAATTGTCGCAAATGTAAGCTCCAATCTGCCACTTTTGTGGTCTGTGATACGGATGGACCAGCCAGGACACGTCGTACGTTGAGTTAATGCTAGCCTCAATGCTAATATTACAGTTAAAACTCACATAGAGCCTATATCCCGTAATGTACTTTTTTTGCATGTTATTTATTACATGGATTTAAAGCAACAATATGTGTGAATCAGACCTTTCATAAAAAAATACACCATTGTGTTTGTAAAGAGAGGAATTGTCGCAAATGTAAGCTCCAATCTGCCACTTTTGTGGTCTGTGATACTGATGGACCAGCCAGGACACGCCGTACGTTGAGTTAGTGCTAGCCTCAATGCTAATATTACAGTTAAAACTCACATAGAGCCTATATCCCGTAATGTACTTTTTTTGCATGTTATTTATTACATGGATTTAAAGCAACAATATGTGTGAATCAGACCTTTCATAAAAAAAATACACCATTGTGTTTGTAAAGAGAGGAATTGTCGCAAATGTAAGCTCCAATCTGCCACTTTTGTGGTCTGTGATACTGATGGACCAGCCAGGACACGTCGTACGTTGAGTTAATGCTAGCCTCAATGCTAATATTACAGTTAAAACTCACATAGAGCCCATCTCTCGTAATGTACTTTTTGTTGCATGTTATTTATTACATGTATTTAAAGCAACAATATGTGTGAATCAGACCCTTCATAAAAAAATACACCGTTGTGTTTGTAAAGAGAGGAATTGTCTCTATAGTAAGCTCCAATCTGCCACTGTTGAGGTCTGTAATGCTGGTGGTCCAGCCAGGACACCTCTTCTTCTTACATTACAGTTAAAACTCACTAAGAGCCCATATCCCATGCTATTTATTACATGGATTTAAAGCAACACGGCGTCAACAACTGGCCTTTGCATAACAGCTTTCTAATCATGTTCATAGTCCACTGGCATGTAAGAAGAGGTATGCCATATGTCCATTATAACATCCAATGTGATGCTGGTGGACCAGCCAGGACACCTCTCGAGTTTTGTTTTGCTGACATTACTAACATTTTTAAACAAAAACAAAACACCTATTGAAGTATATCAGAGCTTATATAACAGCTTGTTTATGGTAGATGGATTTAAAGTCACAATATGTAATATTGTTCTCTTAGCATAAGAGCATTACAGAAACTTTGAGACTAAGCTGGTTTGTAAAAAGAAGTATTGCATTTCTCTAATTACCTGCAATGTCCTGCTAGCGTGGCGGTCAGTGATACCTAATGGACCAGCCAGGGCACCCCTTTTATTGTGTTAGTGCTTCAGGTGTTATAATCATACTTCACTTACTGACATTTATCAGGAAAAAAAAACCCATCCCATAATGTCAATTGAAGGTTACATAACGGTCTGTTTTTTTATCACATGGGTTTAAAGTCACAATACGTCATAATTTTTACCACAGCACAAGAGCATTATCGAACCTTGTAAAGTAAGCTGGCTTGTAATAAAAGATATGTCATTGCCATAATCTGCTACTTAAGTGGTCGGTGATACTGGTGGACCAGCCAGGACACCTCCAATCTCGTCACGCGTAAAGTTAAAGTTAAAACTTCTTGCCATTTATCAGCAATTCAACACATCTCAGGGTGTATATAAAAGCCTTTTTAATTACACATATTTAAAGTCATAATATGTAATATTTGATCTTTGCGTAAAAACCTAATAAGTTTGATGATAACGTATATTAGCATTGTAATAGTGAGGATGGATCGACCTACAAGTATGGTTGTTACGATACCAATATTTTGGTACTGGTACCAAAATTATTTCGATACTTTTCGGTACTTTTCTAAATAAAGGGGACCCCAAAAATGGCATTATTGGCTTTATTTTCACAAAAAATCGTAGGGTAAATCAAACATATGTTTTTTACTGCAAGTTTGTCCTTAAATAAAATAGTGAACATACAAGACAACTCGTCTTTTATTAGTAAGTAAACAAACAAAGGCTCCTAAATAGTCTGCTGACATATGGAGTAACATATTGTGTCACATTTTCCATTCTATTATTTTGTCAAAATTATGAGGGACAAACTGTAAAAATGAATTATTAATTTACGTGTTCATTTACTGTTAATATCTGCTTATTTTCTCTTTTAGCATGTTCTATCTACACTTATGTTACTTATGTTAAAATGTAATAATCACTTATTCTGCTGTTGTTTGATACTTTACATTAGTTTTGGATGATACCACACATTTAGGTATCAATCCGATACCAAGTCGTTACAGAACCGGTACTTTTCAGAGGCGGTATAGTACCGAATACGATTCATTAGTACTGCAGTACTATACTAATACCGGTATAATGTACAACCCTACCTACAAGTGTCCAATGATCTTGATGTACCAGCCAGGACACATGTCATGTTGTGTTTGCTGTGCAAACTTAAAATAATTTTATTTTTATTTTTATGTATGTTTGTGCTCTACTTCAGTTTCTGATCATGTCTTTAAAAAAATACACAATATATATCATTAATACAGTAAATTATGCCTTAAAACTGTAGAGGGACCCTGAAACTCAACAGAAAAAGTATTCCTTACTTCTACTTTACCACACACTTTACTGCTAAACCTCATGTTAACCTTTCACCCCAAAAATCTGCTTTTTTTTTTCTTTTTCCCGAAATGGGAGTTGGTAATTGGAAAAGCTGTCCCAAGTGAGTTTGGAGCTCCCAAAATTCACACACACACACACATACACACACACACTAAAAATTCCCAGCTGCTTCTGCCTCTCTCAGAGGTACTTGTTGGTAGCAGCTGATGTTTTATCACAGATTGTAATTAAAATATAAATGTTTTTATCATTCTCTTCACACTAACACGTCTCAATTTGAGTAACAAGTACACGATGTGTGCATATTACAGTAAATGTGCACATATTGCACGATATTGCATTGCAGTCGGCCATGCAACTGTTATTTTGAGGAGACGTGGTAGGCCACAGCATTAGGTACACATGAACAATGCGAGAGTGCTGAGTTGGCGTTACGCATGACGTTTTAATGGACGCTCAAAAATGTGAAATACTCGGAAATCTGAATAATAGTCCGGTAGGGAAAGGATTTACAAACCCCGTTTCCATATGAGTTGGGGAATTGTGTTAGATGTAAAAATAAATGCACTACAAAGACACAATATTTGATGTTCAAACTCATAAACTTTATTTCTTTTGCAAATAATAATTAACTTAGAATTTCATGGCTGCAACACGTGCCAAAGTAGTTGGGAAAGGGCATGTACACCACTGTGTTACATGGCCTTTCCTTTTAACAACACTCAGAACTGAGGAGACACATTTTTTAAGCTTAATCATTTTGCAAATGCAGCCTGCTGAAAATGATGGAAAGCGCCACTCCACATAGCAACTGACACTGTGGTTAAGTTGCAATTTTTACAGAATGCATTTTTAAGATATTCAACACTCTACTGCCGTCCGGTGGCTTAAGTGGATAATGCACCCACCCCAATTTGTTTCACGTGAGGCCAAGTGAATTCTCTTTCTGTAATTTGTCACAATCTATATTATTATTACTTTTATTTTATTTATTTAATTATTTATTTGAAACAAATCACTGAATTGACAAAATACAATTTTCATGGTAAATGTTGCTGCATAATTATGAAAATATCCCAGGTTTGGAACTTATGGTCTTATGGTAGTTTTATGGTTGAACGGTAAACATATGCACACCATTTGTATGTACATATATTTTTGGTACTATAGCTTAATATTTAAATTACTGTAATAATAATATAAATAAAATAAAGTATTGTTTTTTGTTTTTTTATTGTTTCCATACTAAAGCCGTACATTATGTACCTATTTAACAGTGCACTATCTAAAGCCTTTAAAACCAAAATATTATTATTATTATTATTACTATTATTTTTATTATTAATACTATTCATACTGATAAACCATACATTCATTATGTACCTATTTTATTTTATAGTGCAATATTTCAATCCTTTTAAAACCAATACATTATTTCAGTTATTATACTAGTATTATTATTTTTATTATTAATAGGCATACCAATTTTGTACCTATTTTATAGTACAATATTTTAAATCCTTTGAAAACCAATATATTATTATTATTATTATTATTATTACTATCCATACTAAAACACTACATTCATTTTGTTGCTATTTTATTTCATAGTAAAATATTTGTATCCTTTTCTAACCAATATATTTTTATCATTTTATTATTATTATTATTATTATTATTATTATTATTTTAATATTATTATTATTATTATTAGCATTGTTTTATACGGATAAATCTTTGTTAAATTAACGATGTACCTATTTTATTTTATAGTACAGTATTTCAATCCTTTTAAAACCAATATTATTTTAATTATTACACTTTTATTTTTTTTAAATAAGTACATAATTTTTAAGTACATTCATTTTGTACCTTTTTAATAATATAAAATGTAAATCCTTTTCAAACCAATATATTATTATTATTACTATCCATACTAATAAACTCTCCATCCATTTTGTTGCTATTTTATTTCATAGTACAATATTTTAATCCTTTTCAAACCAATATATTTTTATCATTTTATTATTATTATTATTTTAATAATATTATTATCATTGTTATATACTGATAAACCATATATGATTTGTTAAATATATTATATAGTACAATACGTTAATCTATTTTAATCAATACCATTTTTTATTTATATATTTTTTTATATTAAAAAAAAAAAAAAAAGTTTTCAATGCACTTTCCCCAACTAAATGTGTATTTTATGTGGTTCTTTTAACAATAGATACTGTATGTTGCAACATGTTTTTTCCAACTACATTTAATAATAATAATAATAATAATAATACCTGGGATTTATATAGCGCTTTTCTAAGTACCCAAAGTCGCTTTACATGTTAAAAACCCGTCATTCATTCACACCTGGTGGTGGTAAGCTACTTTCGTAGCCACAGCTGCCCTGGGGAAGACTGACATTTGATTTCCTGCTGTTAATTTTCATGAATGTGTATGATATTTCATGTTTTGGTTGTTGGTTTTATATCTTATACAGATTATAGATGTTTTTTTTATCATCCCTTGCATGCTGACAGGTGTTTAAATGTCTACTACTGCACCAAAGCCTGTCAGGTCAACAACTGGCCAGAGCATAAAAAGGTGTGCAAGACGCTGCGTCTGGTGGCCATTGACAGACTGGTGGAGTGGCTGATGTTCAATGGTGAGTAGATGAAGAAGAAGAAGATTCAGTCAAACTAACGTTCCAATTCTGACAGGAGATCTTCCACTTCCTACCGACAAGTGGTCCAAGCCTGCAGCTGAGGTCAAGACCTGGCAGGACTGGCTCCCCATGCAAGAGGAGCACCTCACCACCCGCCTGGACGCCGTCTTGACGAGCAGCAACATGGAGCTCCTCTGGAGAAACGCCAGCAGGCCCAGACCACAGGACCCCGACCTGCGTCAGTCCGTGTGGCGAATCCAGAGCGAATTCCTCTCCCGGGTCCTCACAGTGGCCGTCGCCGTGCAGCACTACCAACTAGACCCTCACTCCAGACCCCTCACCATCCACATAGTGGGGGCGTCACATAACGAGACCATGGGAGCCCGACTGAGCGACTATGACGAGCTGAGCCACATGTTCCCGGGACATCAGGGCGTGGAGGTGGTCATGGTGGGACCGGAGGTGGTGGACGGACCAATCACGAGGCCGCCGCTCACGGCCTTCGGGCCCAAGCAGAGGGTCTACATCAGCGCCTATAAGGGGCTCTACCATCACTTCTGGGAGGCGCTGGTGGAGAAGGAGGAAGCATCCAAACCAGACCTGGTGGTCGGCTTTCATCCTGGTACGTCAACTCACCACATCCCAAAAATAATTGTTTTTTGGTACAACACTGCACTGAAGTTGGCCCTTGTAGAACATGTTTGGTCTCCTCAGTCATTCAAAGACTGCTGGCGTTACATTGCAGACTAGTAGGATCTTAAAGGCCTACTGAAACCCACTACTACCGACCACGCAGTCTGATAGTTTATATATCAATGATGAAATCTTAACATTATAACACATGCCAATACGGCCGGGTTAATTTATAAAGTGACATTTTAAATTTGCCGCTAAACTTCCGGTTCGAAACGCCTCTGAGGATGACGTATGCGCGTGACGTAGCCCGGCGAACACGGGTATGCCTTCCACATTGAAGCCAATACGAAAAAGCTCTGTTTTCATTTCATAATTCCACAGTATTCTGGACATCTGTGTTCGTGAATCTGTTGCAATCATGTTCATTGCATTATGGAGAAGGAAGCTGAGCAAGCAAAGAAGAAAGTTGTCGGTGCGAAACGTAACGACGTATTTTTCGAACGTAGTCAGCAACAACAGTACACAGCCGGCACTTCTTTGTTTACATTCCCGAAAGATGCAGTCAAGATGGAAGAACTCGGATAACAGAGACTCTAACCAGGAGGACTTTTGACTTCGATACGCAGACGCCTGTAGAGAACTGGGACAACACAGACTCTTACCAGGATTACTTTGATTTGGATAACAAAGACGCAGACGTGCTACTGTGAGTATGCAGCTTTGGCTTCTAAACATTTGATCGCTTGACCGTATGTGCGCAACTTTTTTTTGCGTATGTACGTAACTTTTTTAAAATATATAAGCTTTATGAACCTTGGGTTAGGTGAACGGTCTTTTGGGCTGAGTGATTGTGTGTGTTGATCAGGTGTTTGAATTGTATTGGCGTGTTCTATGGAGCTAGGAGCTAGCATAGGAGCTAGGAGCTAGCATAACAAACACGCAGGTGTTTTTATGCAGGATTAATTTGTGGCATATTAAATATAAGCCTGGTTGTGTTGTGGCTAATAGAGTAAATATATGTCTTGTGTTTATTTACTGTTGTAGTCATTCCCAGCTGAATATCAGGTACCGTGAGTATGCAGCCTTGGCTGCTAAACATTTGATAGCTTGACCGTATGTGCGCGTCACGTACGTAACTTTTTAAAAATATACAAGCTTTATGAACCTTGGGTTAGGTGAACGGTCTTTTGGGCTGAGTGATTGTGTGTGTTGATCAGGTGTTTGAATTGTATTGGCGTGTTCTATGGAGCTAGGAGCTAGCAGAGGAGCTAGGAGCTAGCGTAACAAACACGCAGGTGTTTTTATGCAGGATTAATTTGTGGCATATTAAATATAAGCCTGGTTGTGTTGTGGCTAATAGAGTATATATATGTCTTGTGTTTATTTACTGTTGTAGTCATTCCCAGCTGAATATCAGGTCACCCCCGGCTCTCACAGCATCTTCCCTATCTGAATAGCTTCAACTCCCCACTAGTCCTTCACTTGCACTTTACTCATCCACAAATCTTTCATCCTCGCTCAAATTAATGGGGAAATTGTCGCTTTCTCGGTCCGAATCTCTCTCACTTCATGCGGCCATCATTGTAAACAATAGGGAACTTTGCAATATCGCGAAATGATCAAGTATGACACATAGAATGGATCTGCTATCCCCGTTTAAATAAAAAAAAATAATTTCAGTAGGCCTTTAAAGGCCTACTGAAATGAATTTTTTTCATTGGATTCCACACTCTCTCCTTTTTCTATTGTGGATCACGGATTTGTATTTTAAACCACCTCGGATACTATATCCTCTTGAAAATGAAAGTCGAGAACGTGGAATGGACATTCACAGTGACTTTTATCTCCACGACAATACATCGGCGAAGCTCTTTAGCTACAGAGCTAACGTGATAGCATCTGGCTTAAATGCAGATAGAAACAAAAGAAATAAACCCCTGACTGGAAGGATAGACAGAAAATCAACAATACTATTAAACCATGGACATGTAACTACACGGTTAATGCTTTCCAGCCTGGCGAAGGTTAACAATGCTGTTGCTAATGACGCCATTGAAGCTAAATTAGTTACGGGACCTCACAGAGCTATGCTAAAAACATTAGCTATCCGCCTACGCCAGCCAGCCCTCATCTGCTCATCAACACCCGTGCTCACCTGCGTTCCAGCGATCAAAAGAGCGACGAAGGACTTCACCCGATCATAGATGCGGTCGGCGGCCCGGAGACGGAGGAAGTCAAGGTGAGGTCGCCGGCTAGCGCGTCTGCTATCCATCTCAAAGTCCTCCTGGTTGTGTTGCTGCAGTCCGCCGCTAATACACCGATCCCACCTACAACTTTCTTCTTTGCAGTCTTCATTGTTCATTAAACAAATTGCAAAAGATTCACCATCACAGATGTTCAGAATACTGTGGAATTTTGAGATGAAAACAGAGCTTTTTGTATTGGATTCAATGGGGTCCGAATACTTCCGTTTCAACGATTGACGTCACGCGCATACGTCATCATACATAGACGTTTTTAACTGGAAGTTTCCTGGGAAGTTTAAAATGTCACTTTATAAGTTAACCCGGCCGTATTGGCATGTGTTGCAATGTTAAGATTTCATCATTGATATATAAACTATCAGACTGCGTGGTTGGTAGTAGTGGGTTTCAGTAGGCCTTTAAACAACAACAAAATCCGCACAATTAAGGATACATATCTTCAATTAATAAAAATAGCATTTCTATCTTATATATATCAGGGACTCTCAAACTGTGGTACGTGTACCACTAATAGAATAGAATAGAAAGTACTTTATTGATCCCTGGGGGAAATTCATCACTACAGTTCGCTCACAATAGACAATAAATACTATACAGCATTATTTACATGTTGAATAATATAAATATATTATACATATATTCTACATTTAAGTGCAGTCAAGAAGGAACATGCATTATACAGTCTGATGGCTGTCGGTATGAAGGACCTCCTGTGTCGTGTTACCATAGTGCTACCATAGTGGTACGCGGGCTCCGTCTAGTGCAGTGGTTCTTAAACTGGGTTCGATCGAACCCTAAGGGTTCGGTGAGTCGGCCTTAGGGGTTCGGCGGACCCGAGACACACCCAACTCATCGTGCAAATAAAAACTTCTCCATATCGGCGTATTACGGATACGGCAACAGCAGAAGTCACACTGATTTGCAGGTGTGTACTTTGTTGTGAGTTCATGCACTGTGTTGGTTTTGTTCTTTGAAAAAGGTGATGTTCATGCATGGTTCATTTTGTGCACCGGTAAAAAAAAAAATATAACTTTGCCTTGAATTAGAAAAAAAAAACATTAGATTTTTCACTAAAGAAGGATTCGGTGAATGCGCATATGAAACTGCTGGGGTTCGGTACCTCCAACAAGGTTAAGAACCACTGGTCTAGTGGCACGCCAAAGAATTAAATATTCAAACACAGTGTTACCGTTCAAACTGTTACAGTGGCCAAACATTATTAAATATACTTGTGAAATAAAACCTCTGCTTTGTTTTTGATAAATACTTAGGGCTACGATGTTACTGTATTTTAATGTTGGTCATTATGGTGGAACTTAGAGAGCCAGGTGTTTTCTGAGGTGGTACTTGGTGACAAAAGCTTGACAACCACTGCTATATATTATGTTTTATATTTGTAGTTTTTTTTAAATGTTTTTTTACTTTTTCACCTGACATGACACGGTTGTTCTGTCAAATGAATAATTTTTTTAAAATTGTAATTATAATATAAAATCTCCCCAAAATTAAAGAAACATATTTGATATTAAAGCATGTATATTCTATATATTGTGTTTTGAATACATAGTGTTATGAGTTGTATTTTTTTAATTTTTGCTTTTATATGTTTTTAGATTTCTTAGATTGAATTAAAAAAAAGGAAAAAAATAACGGATAAAAAAAAAAATCAGCAAAACCACCATTTTGGTCTTTGATTTTAAATATGTTGGAAAATAAAAACGCGAAAAGCAGAAAAGTAACCATTAGAAATATATTTGTAGTGTGGTAGGTTTTTTACCTTTTATATTTTGCGGTTCCAGTCTGCTTGCATGGAGTCCAGGATTTGTTAGATAAAAAACTGGGGGAGAAAACCGGAGAAAAAAAATTACAATTTTAAACCACCATTTTGGTCTTTTATTGAGCTTGAATCAGAAGGAAAGCAGAAGAGTAAACATAAGAAAAATATTGAAAGGTTATATATTCACTCATGTGTTTAATTATGAAAAATTAAAAATGCATTTACTTAAAAAAAACATTTATTCTATTCACTGTTTTATCAGTACAGTCCACTTGCATTGGAGTTAAGTACGTAGTGCAGGGGTTCTTAACCTTTTCGACCTCGGCACCCAACTCCTCCACTACAGAGGGGCCCGGGGCCCACTCAAATATTAACACCGAATGAGTAATCTTACTCATGATTTTAGTCATATTCAATAATGATGTTTAACATACTTATAGTTTACAACATTGTCAAATGACATGAAAGCATGTGTTGATCACAAATGTTATTATTTATTTACAAATTAACTTTAGGTTTAGGTCAGGCTGATTAGAAAAAGTATGAACAACTGACAAAAAATAAAAGTGCATACAATTATTTTGTGCAAAAAAATAAATGAGCAAGATCAATATTTAATATTTTTCTTCAATAAAATTTAAGTGCAAATGAAAATACAGCTTCACCACTTTGGATGTATTTTTTGCGCTAAAGTAACTTCTCTATGACTTCAGCTCTCGTCTTCTTCTCTTAGTTTGATGTTGTCATTACTGCCACGAGTGGTGTAAAAGTGTATTACAACTCAGTACTGCTGTGGCATATATGGACCACAGCTGAGAAACATATTTTTAGCCGGCCCTCTAGAGGCGCTCGTGGCCCATTAAATGGAGTGGAATAGTATCACCTAATAATTGTTCGGTCAAATGAAAGTGAAAATACTTTATCGACCAAAACAGGTTCTTATTCCCCGTTTACACTGCGATTGTTGAAAGACCGGAATTGACTTACATGTGAGTTGAAAAATAAAGGTCCAGTAGATCCACGCTGATGTCCGTGTCTCCTCAACTTAACAGCTATAAAAAGATTACAACCCTCCCAAATATTTTTAACTATATACATGCATTCATACATTATATTACTTTCATTTATTTTCACGTGAAAAAACACTCATTGTTAAGGTGTGGCGACTTTTGTTTTATTTTGTAGTAGAAGCGACTTCCTCCCGGTCAACTTCCTTTGTTTGCACTTTATCAAAGTGCACATGCAAGTGACGTTGAGGCCACATTGGGGCGTAGCCTTAGATAACAACTTAAACCACAAAATAAAATATAAATATTATATATGAATACAAATAGCAATTTACCCTAAATATTGTGTTTTAAATTTGTAGTTTAATGCATTTTTGTTTTTATTTCATGTTTTGCTCTTACAGTCCGCTAGCATCAGGTTCAGATTTGTTTGATTTTTTTTTAAATGAATAGAAAAATAATTGAAAAATATTTGTATATTTTTTATTTATAAATTCATGTATGTGTTGATTTATTGGCTATTTTTTCAAAATGCATTTGTTAATTTAAAAAAAATAAATTCTAATACACTTTTTGCTTCTGTTTCGTCACTTGTATCAGAGCTAATTAGTGTAGTGAACTCACTTTATGAGACACGTTACCGCCAACTACAGGACTGGAGTGGAACAGCATCACCAAAAATATGCAGTAATGACCGAGATTATGATTGTAATTCCAACAAAATAGCACGAAAATATATTTTAAGACTTAGTAGCTTTACTTTTGATTTTTTTTTTCAAATGCAACAATTAATTGATGTATTATTTTATTTATTTTCTTCCCCTCAAAAAATACTGAATTGAGAAATGTATCTTTATTTGTTTAAAAAAAACACTTTATAAAGCACATTACTGCCACCTTCATGGATGATACACTTAAAAGATAATCATGATGACAAAATGTGATTAATTATTTAATTGTAACAAGAAAACCCAAACAAATAATGTGAAAAATCCGCTTTTATGGGACTTTTTTGCAGTGTTGTGTATTGTATAAAACAATCGTTATGCCTATAAATGGGAGGGGTCAAAAACTATCGTATCCTCATTTTATCCTCCAGAACGGAGCCAATGGGATTTTTAACAGTTAGGCGTCTACTTGCTGAAATATGTCCCCAAACATGCAAAACCATTTTTTATCATTGCATTGGGGTTAATGCGTGTGTATGACGACACATGCAGTGGCAGCTCATAAAGTGCCGCTGTATGCTCACACCTATTCCACGCTCAGTCTGCTGTTCCGTGACCTTTAACCCGTCAAGCAGCAGTAAAGCCCACCCAGCCGCACCCATAACCCCTCTGGCTTACTTATCACCGTGAGCTAAATATACAAGACTACCTCATAAACTGCCTGAGAACCTGGATGCTCGTCAACATTGTGAGAAGGCTGAAGACACGGGACAGCATGCAAAGAAGCATGACCAAGCATAAAGTGGGATGGACTTTGGTGGATGAATTATTACATCCAATTTATTGAGTCTCCATAGAGGATAATCAGATTAACACAATTATATGAAATCAAAGATACAGATTTAAAAAAGAGCCGGAGAGTATTTATAAGTAAAATAGAGTATACCTACATTAAAAGTTGCATATAAGAGAAAATTAATAATTTCTGTATTTTTGCGTGTGTGAAAAAAATGTATACGGAGATTCCATTTGAAATAATTACAAAAAATACTTTGAAAAAAACATATTTGTTTGAAGAAAAAAACTTTGTACATATATATATATATATATATATATATATATATATATATATATATATATATATATATATATATATATATATATATATATATATATATATATATATATATATATATATATATATATATATATATGTATATATGTATGTATACACATATACATTTTTATGAAAGACAACATTAAAAATTTCAAGATTTTAATATTTTTAAGCAATATTTTGGTTGGTGATTAGAGTGTCCGCCCTGAGATGGGTAGGTCGTGAGTTCAAACCCCGGCCGAGTCATACCAAAGACTATAAAAATGGGACCCATTACCTCCCTGCTTGGCACTCAGCATCAAGGGTTGGAATTGGGGGTTAAATCACCAAAATGATTCCCGGGCGCGGCCACCGCTGCTGCTCACTGCTCCCCTCACCTCCCAGGGGGTGATCAAGGGTGATGGGTCAAATGCAGAGAATAATTTTGCCACACCTAGTGTGTGTGTGACAATCATTGGCACTTTAACTCTAAAAGTGTATTTAAAAATCACTTTTTTTTTTCCAATTGAACATAGATTTGCTTAAAATAAAAAATATATTTAGAAAATAAGTTTATTGTTTTAAATAAATGTATATATACAAATATATATGAATGTATACATATTTTACACAAATATATATATATATATATATATATATATATATATATATATATTTATATATGTATATTCAAGGTACTCAAAGCGCTATACAAGTATTACCCATTTATCATTATCATTATATACATATATATGTGTGTATATGTACATACATAAATGTGTGTATGTATACAAAAATATATACATATATGTACTAATATATATATATATGCAGATATGTGTGTCTATATATTTTTTTGATTAAAGTACAAACAATTATATATTTTTCCATTTCTTTAAAAGAAAATCACAAAATTGTGTAAGCCTAATTTTCATTTATTTAGCAGATTTAGTTTAATTTAACACATTTTCACCAAACAGTGATGCAATGTGCATCATACAGAGGAAAAATATACAAAAGTACACCTGAAATATCAAAAATGTTATTCCCTTAGCAAAATGCACCGGCTTATAAGCCCAAAATGACTTATAATGGACTTGTGCAGAAACATGCTAACTTTTCTACAGTCATTTTAGGTCATTTGCAACCACAAATATGCAACATTTGCAGATTTTCCAGGCTTTGCAGAACTCTCCTGTTTAATGAGGCCTATATTGTATTCTCTATAAACTGTTCCTTCGATCCTAACCTGCATAAAGGCCAGATTGTCAATAATGCCGCAGGATTTTTGCAATTAAAAGCCAGAATGCTGCATTTTATCCCTTGAAGGTTTAACCTCGACCGAGGCAGAACAGCTGAAGCTTTAAGCAATCCATCGCTTGCTCACGTCCAGCGCTCATATTTCTCACTATGCACGATTATGCTTTCACCATTCCAGAGGAGCTGACGTCCTCCAAAACGGAGAGGTCTTGCTGATCAATGAGGAGCCCACTCAAGGACGGAGCAGGAGGGGGATTTAGAGTATCTGCTTTCGCAGCGCGGAGGCCCGGGTGAAGGGCGAGCTATTCATACCGCGGAATAAATCAGAGCCAGGGTTGAAGTGACAAGTGGCGGCTAATGTGAGTGCAGGATTATCCGGCAGGTTGAAGCCAGACTGCGGCTCTCGCTTGTCAACTAGTCCGTGTCAGCAGGCCATCGTGGATTTTAAGCTAGTCAACAAACATTGTTCCCTTTTTTTTTGGCATTTGGATAATCCCAGGGCTGGCTAGTTTTACATCCCTTTTCACATAACCCAATAAATGACATGCAGTTATGCAAGTCTATATTCATTCTGTGAAGGAAATACCATTTATTTGCGAGCAAATTCATCCCCCGCCGGGGATATTTCTTATATATTCTAAATTGCACCGTGTTCGGCAATCAAAACAAATTGGTGCAAATATTCAGTTTTGAGCTAATTAGTTGTCATTTGCAGGTTTCCATGCCAACCAAGGTCTGGCTGAAGGTTGGCTCCCGACTCTTCTGCTGCTCAGAGACTACAACATCCCATCATTCTTCACGATGTACAGGTCCGTCATATGAATTACTTAATTATTAATAAGACAAATATTAATAGTTTCCTGTGTCTTAAACAGGGATGTCAAACTAATTTTAGATGGGGGGCCACATGGGGAAAAATCTACTCCCAAGTGGGCCGGATTGTTAAAATCACGGCATGATAACTTAAAAATAAAGACAACTTCAGATTATTTTCTTTGTTTAAAAATACAACAAGCACATTCTGAAATTGTACATATGAAAATGTTGTTGTTTATTTTTACACTTACATGTTGCGGTTAATAGTATTCTATCTTTATTTGTCGTTATTTATACTTTCTGAATAAATGATGTGATAATGTTCATCAGTCAACTCATTGGTGTTCATTTTCAATCTTTCAAGATAAAAAATGTGCATCAAAATCCAATTACAGGATGTTATTTGTCAGGTTCAAACACTGATGACATCTATTAAACGAGACAAGAAGCAAGGAATTAAACAGAGACAGAATTCAATTTGGCTCAATTTGAGGAGAGACGCACAGTGTCTCAGCACGCTCTGGCGAAAGATTGTACGCCACCTCTTTTTATTTGGACTTTCCCGGTTTACATAACAACAGCTCGGTCACATTAACACAAAAGAAAAAGATGCCTCGGGCTTGGGCTGGTCCTGGATCGAGCTTGGGCAGGTATTGGATCACAATAGATAACCCTTCATGTCTCCTCCCATCGTACACAATGGAATTTTACAAGCCTTTGGCTGGGTACAACAAAGACAGCCTCTGTCTGCTCGCCGGAAGTTTCCAAAAATGTTTGTGATAACATACATAAAATACTCTGACATTTTTTATGTAGTTTTTTCATTTTTCTTGACTGGTGCACTAACATCATGTGGTTTATTTATTTATTTTTTTACATAATTAGCATAATCTACAAAGATACAAAGTATTGCTATTGCGACATCTAGTGGACACATTTAGAACAGCAGTTTCTTTCATTCAAAAATTTCGGCTCAATTTTATACTTAGCAAACTCATCCTGCGGGCCGCATAAAACCTGTTCGCGGGCCTGATCCGACCCGCGCGCCGTACGTTTGACACCCTTGGTCTAAATGGTGCAGTTTGTTTGCGTCCCAAACTGAAAGCTACAATGTTAAGTAAAATTGTATTCAGTTCCATATTTTTGTTGTTGTTATTTATTCATTTTTGTTGGATGTTTGTTAGATTAGAAGATAAAAAAACTCACCAAATCATTATGATTATGAATTACTAATACCAACCTAACTATGTTGGACACCTATAAGGGGGAACTGCACTTTTTTAAATTTTGCCCATCATTCACAATCCTTCTGTGAGACAAGCACACATATGTTTTTCTTTTTTAAATGCATTCTAACTTGTAAATAAAGGCTAGCAAAAGTCAGCTAACAATGAAGTTATCACCGTTTTATATACACACACTGAAAGTTAATGTGTAATGTAGTAACAGGCACATTCAAAATAACATGTAATATTTATGTATTTTGCTCATTTTACACTGCAAAAAAAAGAGCTGACAAAATATAAAATAAAGAAAAGATTTCAGTAAAAAAAAAACCTAAAGACGAGTGAAATGATCTGTCTTGCAGCTACGTAATTTTCTTGTTAAGACATCCTAAATTAAGATTTGTATATCTAGAAACTAAGCAGGACTTTTAAGATAGAAACGAGTATTCTATTCTGATAACAAGCATTATAAAATAAGCATTTTTGGGATGTTGCAGAATCTTCAAAACAATATTTTCTATGTGGGGAAAACCAGAACATAATATTTGATTAGTTGTTTTTCTCAACTTTAACACTTTTAATCTAGGATAAACAAAATATAATCATTCATGCTAAAATTAACATTACGATGCATAGTCGACGACTAAAAATAAGTAAATATCTCCTAACATTAGCAACATTTCTAGAAATACAATTTTAAATCTTGGCAAGTGGCAAATCATTTGCAGTGTACGGTGGCATATTAATTTCACCGACGCGACACGCAACGTTTGCTCTTTCCGTCAACAATAACAACAACAACACTAATTATGGTAGACTTCTCTGGAGTCAACGACTACTTTGGGACTAACGATGATCCGGAACCTTATATTTTTGAGCCTGAGTATAAGGAGGATGAACTACAAGTTTTGGAAGCTGAGTGCTAAGCAGATCCAGCAAGTGGCACTAGTGCTAAGTGCTAAACAAGAAATACAAACCGTGAACATAATAAAACAATCACTTACTCTACAATGTCTGCTCTACCTGAGATGTTTATATCTTCCCGTTTAGGTGAAGAATTAATCATAATTATCACGCAGGTTAAAAAAAAAGAAAAGGTGGGCGCAAGCGAGCGCCTTTTCGTGTCTTTCTCACCATCTCCGGGTCTAAGCTAAATGTCAAAGTTGACAATGGGGTGGAGGGTGTGCATTATCCACTTTAGCCGCCAGATGGCAGTATAGTGTTGAGTATATTAAAATGTGTTTTGTGGCAATTTCCACTTTGACCACAGTTGCTATGTTAAAAGTTAAAGTACCAATGATTGTCACACATTGTGGTGAAATTATTCTCTGTATTTGACCCATCACCCTTGATCATCCCCTGGGAGGTGAGGTGAGCAGTGAGCAGCAGCTGTGGCCGCGCCCGGGAATAATTTTTGGTGATTTAACCCCCAATTCCAACCCTTGATGCTGAGTGCCAGGTAATGGGTCCCATTTTTATAGTCTTTGGTATGACTCGGCCGGGGTTTGAACTCACAACCTACCGATCTCAGGGCGGACATGAGTGGCACTTTCCATCATTTTCAGCAGACTGCACTGCAAAATGAATAACCTTCCTCTCACACGAGACTCACCCAGGAATGGGGCCATTTTAGGAATCGTATTTGTGGACCAGCCCACAAACTTTTTAGTTGTGTTAGCTTTAGCATTAGTGCTAATGATGTGGTTATGCAGATGTTTTAAAGGTACAGCACACCGCGCCCTTTTTGCAATAATATGATTTCTACAATCATCATCTATTGTATTCATTTATTTAATTGTCATTCCCGTCCACATTTGCATTTGAAAATGAGTTCCATTTTGCAGAAACTTTGGGAAATCAAGGGACATTCTGTCCTTTTTACCAGAATCTCTATCATCTCTATCTCTACCAATTTTCAAATCCCTTCACTGGCTTCTTGTTCCACTCAGGATTGAATACAAAGTGTCCCTACTAACCCACCAGTGCCTCCATGGAAATGCCCCCCTCTACCTCAAAAAACGACTCACCCCCAAATCCTCCACACGACACCTGCGCTCCGGACAGGCTAACCTCCTCAAACCTCCGAGGACAAAGCTACGAACAATGGGGGACCGGGCTTTCTGCTCCGCCGCTCCTAGTCTGTGGAACGCTCTCCCTGACCACCTGAGGGCACCACAGACTGTGGATGCTTTTAAAAAAGGCTTAAAAACCCTTCTTTTTAAAAAAGCCTTTTTTTAGATATATGCATACTAGTCCTAGCTATTAGACTGTTCTAGTTTTTATTTTTATTTATTTGTATTATCTTTTTTTTTAATTTTTTTAATACACTGTAGCACTTTGAGGTTGTTTACTCAATGTAAAGTGCTTTTTACAAATAAAATCTATTATTATCTTCGTCTGGCCTATAATGTCTCATCTGGTGGACGTTATGTGAAGATTTTTTACATAAAAAACATATCTCCTTCTTTTCCAACAGTGACATGGAGCTGAAGTACTCGCTGCAGATCCTGCTGGAGTTGGAGGTGCACATTCGGCACAGCGGCGCCAATCCGTTCACATCTCAGAAGCCCGAACAGGTGCAGGCCTGTCCCAACAAAGCACCTGTGTACTGCAACTCTCACTACGTCGCTTTCCAGGGGCTTTTACCGCGAGAAGACTTTGAGGAGGCCAACTAAGAGATTGTGTCACAAGGACAATGTATCTTCAACTTGACTGATTTTACGGCATTGTTTTTTTTAATTCTGACACCAGGGGGCGCATGTAAAGTTTTTAAAAACTCATGTTGTAAAGTTTGAGACAATGCATGTGAATTTAATGCTCCAAAATCAGGTCACATGCTTACTAGCTGTTCAAGATGTCTGAACAGGAGATATAAATACAAAACCCCAAACCAGTGAAGTTGGCACGTTGTGTAAATAAAAACAGAATACAATGATTTGCAAATCCTTTTCAACTTATATTCAATTTAATAGACTGCAAAGACAAGATATTTAATGTTGGAACTGAGAAACTAATTTAAAAAAAAAAAAAATCATTAACTTAGAATTTAATGGCAGCAACACACTGCAAAAAAGTTGGCACAGGGGCATTTTTACCACTGTGTTACATGGCTTTTCCTTTTAACAACACTCAGTAAACATTTGGGAACTGAGGAGACCAATTTTTGAAGGTTTTCAGGTGGAATTATTTCCCATTTTTGCTTGATGAACAGCTTAAGTTGTCTCCGTTGTGGTATTTTAGGCTTCAGATTGCGTCACACATTTTCAATGGCAGACTGGTCTGGACTACAGGCAGGCCAGTTTAGTACCCGCACTCTTTTACTAAGAAGCCCCGCTGTTGTAACGCATGGCGTGGCATTGTCTTGCTGAAATAAGCAGGGGCGTCCATGATAACGTTGCTTGGATGGCAACATATGTTGCTCCAAAACCTGTATGTACCTTTCAGCATTAATGGAGCCTTCACAGATGTGTAAGTTACCCATGTCTTGGGCACTAATACACCCCCATACCATCACAGATGCTGGCTTTTCAACTTTGCGCCTAGAACAATCCGGATAGTTATTTTCCTCTTTGTTCCGGACGACACGACGTCCACAGTTTCCAAAAACAATTTGAAATGTGGACTCGTCAGACCACAGAACACTTTTCCACTTTGCATCAGTCCATCTTAGAGGAGCTCGAGCCCAGCAAAGCCGGCAACGTTTCCGGGTGTTGTTGATAAATGGCTTTTGCTTTGCATGATAAAGTTTTAACTTGCACTTACAGATAATGCAAAAGCCTTTTTTTTTTCTTTTTTTTTTACAGCTACAGAAACTACAATTATCCAAAGTGCGGCCCTGGGGCCATTGACGGCACGCAGCTAATTTTAAACGGCCTGCAACATATTTTTAAAATACCATAAAAAACATAAGAACATGGAATAAAAGCACATACACACAGGTGTAAGTTGAAAAGCAGGCAGTTTTTTTTTATTGCATATTATGTGTATTTGCCGTTAAAAACAAAATTTTCAGTGACAAAAAAAGCATTAAACAAAAAAATAAAAAAACAAGTGTTGGAAGTTAAAAAAAAAAAGTAAGTTTTTTTTTTAACAATTTAATTTTATTTTGTTTCCCTGAGAACTTTAGTGGGGATTTGATTTATTTGTTTTAAACAGTAATTGCTCAAAAAATGTACAATAAATCAAAATCACGTACAACACTTAAGACCTTCAGTATATCAGTATGTGGAATTAAATTATGGAATGGATTAAGCAAATAAATCAAACAATGTACTAATAAGATACACTTCAAGAAACTCTTCAAACTTAAAGTGTTTACAAAGTACAATGGAGAAGAACCATGATAAACATTCTGAATTTATTTCATCCATCCATTCATTTTCTAGATAATCTTATTCATCTCACCATATGAAATATAACTTACTTCACTAATTATTTTTTTGTTTTTGTTTTAATGTTATTACTTATGGATAATGGATTAGTGAAGTAAGTTATATTTCATATGGTGAGATAAATAAGATTATCTAGAAAATGAATGGATGGATGAAATAAATTCAGAATGTTTATCATGGTTCTTCTCCTTTGTAAACACTTTATTTATTTATTTTTTTTTTATGTTATTACTTATGGAGTATATTGTGAATAAATTAAGAACAGGAAGTGAACAAAAGTTTTAGCAACTGATATGTAAAGGAAAAGGGGTAGGATTAAATAAGCTCTGCTTCCTCCTATTCCTTTTCGAACATGTTGAATAGACTGGAAATTGTGATGTATCATGTTGTATGCATGCATGTTCCAAATAAACTCAAACTCAAAGTACATGCCAAAAGTTTGGACACACCTTCTCATTTCAACACGTTTTCTTTATTTTCAAGACTATTCACCTTGTAGATTGTCACTGAAGGCATCAAAACTATGACACCTGTGAAGTGAAAACCCTTTTGAAGCTCATCGAGAGAATGCCAAGAGTGCGCAAAGCAGTGATCAGAGCAAAGGGTGGCTATTTTGAAGAAACTAGAATATAAAACATATATTCAGTTATTTCACCTTTTTTTGTGAAGTACATAACTCCACATGTGTTCATTCATAGTTTTGATGCTTTCAGTGACAATCTACAATGTAAATAGTCATGAAAATAAAGACAACGCATTGAATGAGGAGAAGGTGTGTCCAAACTTTTGGCCTGTACTGTATATGTTACATATATAATATATTAATATAATAGGTATATTTATGTAGACATATTTATAGGCTATATATATATATGTGTGTATATATGGTTACTTTACATGCAGTCGGCTTTCGGCTACCGGTCAACATTTTTTTTTGCCCAATTCGGTCCCCCGAGTCAAAAAGTCTGAAAAAAAAACATAAAATTATTTTTTAAATGTTTCATGACTGAAACCCTTCTATATATTGTAATGGTTTTGATATGTAAAAATCTCAAAATTGCCCCCGCCTGCTTCCATTAATCAATGGATGGATGGACTTCAATTTAGGGCTGGGCGATATGGACGAAAAAGTATATCTCTATGTAGTTTTACTTAAACTCGATATTCAATATATATATATCGATATTTTTTCCGGTGAAAGTATACATATAAAGATATACATTTTTAAATGGGATTCACTGAAATTGAACTGAATGACACTTTTATTAACCCAGTTAGTCAAGATGGGTATTAACAGCACAGAAAATAAACTGTTGAAGTAGTACAGAATTACATAACATAAATCAAATGATCTATCTATGATCTTCCTCACTTCGGCATACATTTTTGGCAGCATTTCTCATGCGAAATATGGCCGGCTTGGCAACATATATATATAATATATTAATATAATAGGTATATTTATGTAGACATATTTATACTCTATATATATATATATATATATATATATATATATATATATATATATATATATATATATATATATATATATATATATATATATATATATATATATATATATATATATATATATATATGTGTGTATATATATGGTTACTTTACATGCAGTCGGCTTTCGGCTACCGGTCAACATTTTTTTTTGCCCAATTCGGTCCCCCGAGTCAAAAAGTCTGAAAAAAAAAACATAAAATTATTTTAAAAAATTTTCATGACTGAAACCCTTCTATATATTGTAATGGTTTTGATATGTAAAAATCTCAAAATAGCCCCCGCCTGCTTTCATTTCATTTATTTTAGTGTGCCGCCCTGAGTGGAAAAGGTTTGGGCACCCCTGACCTAAACGCCAGCAAGTAGGTGCGCCTTACAGCTTGTTTGACATGGAATGTCCGATTCAACACTGCACTCTAGTGGTCACAAAAGGTCATAGCATCCAGTTCATCAAAACACGTTGGGCAATCACTTTCTAACAGTGGCGTGCGGTGAGGTTAATGTCAGGTGAGGCACGGACTTCATCACAGTCAGATTTACAAACATATGAACCCTAAAGAGTATCTTATTCACCATTTGATTGGCAGCAGTTAACGGGTTATGTTTAAAAGCTCATACCAGCATTATTCCCTGCTTGGCACTCAGCATCAATGGTTGGAATTGGGGGTTAAATCACCAAAAATTATTCCCGGGCGCGGCGCCGCTGCTGCCCACTGCTCCCCTCACCTCCCAGGGGGTGAACAAGGGGATGGGTCAAATGCAGAGGACAAATTTCACCACACCTAGTGTGTGTGTGACAATCATATACTTAACTTTCACTTTACACTTACAAACTGTAGCACACAAAAAAGCACATTTAATAAAAAAAAAAACGTTATTATGGTCTTACCTTTACTTATAAGTGCGGGAGCAGTGGTGTTCATGTTGGAAGAATTGTGAATGAATGAAATATGAAATCCGCGCTGCAGTGCAGGTGTACCTAATGTTGTGTCCCTGTTCACGGCTCCTCCGGCGCGCCGCGCGAGCATTGTTGTTTTTGCACTTTTTGGCTTCTTGTTAAGTGACTTTTTTTGGGTGGATTCGGTCTTGCACGTGGAGGGTTTGGGTGTGGGCTTTGGTTGGTGTGGCCGCGGCGCTCCCGTCGGGCGGTGCATTCTGCGGCGGAGGTGCTTATGGCACCAGGAGGCGGGGTTATGAGACGAGCCTCCAGTTTTATGATCGCTCAGCACAAGAAATACGTTACACACATACAGTTGTTGACAAAATACACTGTACATTATATACCTCAGCTAACTAAACTGTGGAAATGTATAATATAATTCACATAGCAATACGGTCTCACTGCACAGCAGGCCAGCAGTTAGCCGAGTCATTGCGCACAATCCATGTTGAGGCACAAATCAGTGACGTACGTGCCTCAACTGGCTGCTGATCACCGCACCGTCTCTTCTCAGTATTTGAACGGCAAATGTGAAAATAAAAATAAAAATAATCTAAAACTGGTGAAGTTAAATGGAAAATAACTTTAGTATAATCACTGGATACATATAACAATTTAATTTTTTTTTTTTCTTTTTACTTTTTTTTTCTTTCCATGATGGCAGGTGAGGCCGTGCCTCCCCCTGCCTCTAGTGACTGCACGCCACTGCTTTCTAATATATCCATTCATCCACGTCGATATAAACAGGACAGCTGTCATCTTCTTTTTTAAGCTCGGGGCCCAACTTTTTCACTACAGATACAAATATTAACACTGAATTATCAATCAATCAATCAATCAATGTTTATTTATATAGCCCTAAATCACAAGTGTCTCAAAGGGCTGTACAAGCCACAACGACATCCTCGGTACAGAGCCCACATACGGGCAAGGAAAACTCACCCCAGTGGGAATTAGTAATATTACTCATGATTTTAATTTTATTCAGTGATTATATATAAACAGGATAAACCCTGTCAAATGATAAGAACGCATGTTGTTAAGGTGTTTGAGCTTAATGGAGTTCATTTATGCGTGCACATGAACGACACTTTATTCGAGTTCGATCATCAACGTCTAGGGATGTGCGTATTGATCCTGTGGTATCGATATATCGATACTCACACGCTACTCATTTGGCATCACTTTTCTGAAAAAAGTATCGATATAAACCAAAAAACGGCGTGTGGGGGTGCAAGCATCACTTTCAGATGTTTTTGATGACTTACTTAACTTACTATGTGCTGGGACACCCTTGTACCTGGCAGAGTATAGAGCTGGCCCAGTCACGTGACAGGAGACAGCGAATGAGCGTCGTCAACGTGCAACACACACACACACACACACACAGCCAGCCGACAGCGATGCAGCCAGGCATATCCAGTGTTGTCCAATTGTTGACTTAAAACAGGCATTGTTTTTTTTTTATTTAAGTAATGTTTACTGAATATTTTTGTTTAAATGATTATCCTAAATTCAAATAATTTCCACACAGGGGAATTTACTGTTAGTTGAAAATTGCTTGAGTATTTAAAACAAGATAAGAAAGAGATGCAATTTGGAGATTCTTCATCTTTGCATTACAGTTTTATTTTTTTCCAAGAAAATCTTGAATATATGATTGAATGTGATTTTGGTTTTAATCTGTAACATGATTTCTTACATTTCGAAAACATTAGCCTATTTCATATTTCATTAATTGCTAATTATATCACAAACTTTAAAAAATAACTGCAGCTTCTTGCAATTCGGATTTGACTGTTAATTGGAAAGCCCTAATATTTAATTATTATTATATATAATATATAGTTATTATTATATATAATATTTAATTTGTTTTTCATATTTATGTTATTTATTTTAATTTTACTTTTATTATATATTGACAATAATGAATGTGGTATAAATGGTCTGTATTTGTCTTGTGATTTGTCTTAAATAATAACAATAGTAATAGCCAATAAGAAATTATCGGTATCGGTATCGATATCGATGAAAATGCAAGAAAAAGTATCGGTATCGTATCGAATCCTAAAAGTGTGGTATCGCCCATCCCTATCAACGTCCTCTCTCCGAGGATACTTTATTTTCTTCTTCTTCTGTTGAACACACAACTGCTGTGGTGTTAAACACTACACAGCACCAGAGCGCCCCAAGTGGAGAACATGCGCTACAACATCCTACCTCTACAATAAACACACAGAGTAAGAGCGGTGTTAATCACAATCATTGTTATAAAGGCTTAGGTCAGGCTGATGACAGTAATAATAAAAATACAATTTACAGACAATAATTCAAGATATCAAAAGTAATTTAAAAAAATAAAAAGAAAGAAAGAAACGAAAAAATAAAGAAACATGTGAGAGGGATACAATTTGAAAGCGAATGATGCAAAAAACAGAACAAATGAAAGCGCCATACTGTACATCACTTTTTAAATTTGTCACAGAGCATGTTTCTAGTTGGGCATTTTTCACTATTGCACTATACTTTGTTTTCAATGACATACCAGTACATAATTTAACACTACCGGATCGAATTAAATAATAGTATGATTTATATTTATTGTCCGAATTTGTTTCTAAATCGGTAAGAGTTCGGTCATTTCGCCATGACGGCACTTGTTTCTTGGGGAAGGTAAACAAAGCGCACTTTAACCGGAAGTTGTTGTCAGTTGCCACTTCTATCCACACCCGCATTTTACGTCCATGCTCTGAAATCTTTACATACTCAAACATAACTCTGGAGGAAGTTGTCGCCTTATTGGAACTATACTTAGTTGTAATGATTATTTCATTTTCATGGGCAATTTATTTTTTATTCCTGTCCAAGCCGTTGTTTGGGAAAAACTAGCTAGCTAGCTACCTGTCATTATTCCAATGGTTTGATGACGTCAACTGAGATTATTGACGGAGATTGAAGCATCTTTCAGGGCTGCAGATGGATTTCTCAAAGTTCCTGGACGACGATTTTGATGTGAAAGACTGGGTGAACGGAGCCTTCAAGGTGGTGCAGAAAGATGCACCGGGGAAGGCGGACGCACACGCCGCAACGCTAGTTATGAAGCTACAGTTATTCATCCAGGAAGTCAACAATTCCATTGAGGGTCAGTGGTTCAGTTAAAACGTGTATAGTTTGCATTATGTGGTTCATTACGCTGAACAGAGTCATCTCAAATGTCTTACACTGGATGTTTGCTTTCTGCAGAGACGAGTAATCAGGCCCTGCAGAACATGCCCAGAGTGCTCCGAGAAGTGGAGGCTTTGAAGCAGGAGGCGTCTTTTCTTAAAGAGCAAATGGTTCTGGTCAAAGAGGACATTAAGAAGTTTGAACAGGACACAGTGCAGTCCATGCAGGTGTGTGTACCTTCAAAATATCTACAGTAGTACCTCAATCTACGATTAATTGGTTCTGCGAAGGGAGCTCTTCATTCAAAACACTCAAAAAACCCCACTCCTATTTAAATAAATAGATATTAATTTAATTGGTCCTTGCCCACTCCCTAAAAAACATGAACATTTTACCATAGGATATACATTTAAAAAATAAAAACACACTTCCATCCATCTATTTTCTACCGTTTGTCCCTTTTGGGGTCGCTGGGGGTGCTAGAGCCTATCTCAGCTGCATTCGGACGGAAGGCGGGGTACACCCTGGACAAGTCGCCACCTCATCACAGGGACAACACAGATAGACAACATTTACACTCACACAATAGGGCCAATTTAGTGTTGCCTATCAGTCTATCTCCAGGTGCATGTCTTAGGAGGTGGGAGGAAGCCACTTGTATTAGTAGATTGCACAGTAGAGTACATATTCCGTACAATTGACCACTAAATGGTATCACCCGATTAAGTTTTTCAACTTGTTTAAGTCGGGGTCCACGTTAATCAATTCATGGTAGGGAACCCACACAGTCACGGGGAGAACATGCAAACTCCACACAGAAAGATCCCGAGCCCAGGTTCTAACCCAGGACCTTAGTATTGTGAGGCACACATACTAACCCCCCATATAGATGTATATTGTATGAAAAACAATACAACATAATGTTATTTTTATGAAGTAATTGTGCAGTGGAGAGTGGACTTCTACAGCATCTCCTTCAAGGTGGATGTCCGTCAAACACACCATCAGCAGCTTTTTCATATTTTCACGGATATTATTTTAACATTGTTGACTGGCGAAAGACTCATTCTTCATCAGTTTGGTGCAGACTATCAGTGAACGGCGAATTGCTTCACTAAATTGGCAACACACTCTGTCATGTTATGGATTATTTATTTCTTCATGCACCTGGGGATAGGTTGAGTGGCAACACTAAATTGGCCATAGTGTGTGAATGTTTTCTGTCTATCTGTGTTGGCCCTGCGATGAGGTGGCGACTTGTCCAGGGTGTACATTGCCTTCCGCCCGATTGTAGCTGAGATAGGCTCCAGCGACCCCAAAAAGGGACAAGCGGTAGACAATGGATGGATGGACTTCAATTTAGGGCTGGGCGATATGGACGAAAAAGTATATCTCTATGTAGTTTTACTTAAACTCGATATTCAATGTATATATCGATATTTTTTCCGGTGAAAGTATACATATAAAGATATACATTTTTAAATGGGATTCACTGAAATTGAACTGAATGACACTTTTATTAACCTAGTTAGTCAAGATGGGTATTAACAGCACAGAAAATAAACTGTTGAAGTAGTACAGAATTACATAACATAAATCAAATGATCTATCTATGATCTTCCTCACTTCGGCATACATTTTTGGCAGCATTTCTCATGCGAAATATGGCCTGCTTGGCAACTGGAGAGCAGTTTTGATTTGAGCTTACATGGTAAACAACAATTGAATGTTTTATCCAGACGCATATATTTGTCCAAATGTGGCTAAATAGGCGCATTGTGGGTTTCCTGGACGTCGTCTACATCGCTAAAAGAAAAATCTACGGAAGAGAATCCCTCTGCCATCTTCCACTATTTTTTTGAAATATATAAATCGCCCGCTCGTAAATTCCTTCTTCTCTTCTACAACTTTTTCGTCGTCATTTGGGATGTCTATTGTGATTTCCCTTTCTGGTTCAATGACCCGCCATATCTTTCCTCTGATTGGCCTAATCTCAACCAATCGTAACTCATCATAGTAAACAACCAACCAATCATGGATGTTCTTATACGTGCAAGCACGTCTTGGAAGGAGGAAGGGGAGTGCTTTAGTAGCCCATGAGAGGGAGTGAGGAGCGGGGGAGAACAAGGCACACAACAAATAAGCGATGTTTGGTCATTTTAACGTGAAATAAATTATATCGATATTACGATATTTTCTTAATTCTTATCTTGTTTAAAAATATATCGATATATCTTACAAACTCGAAATATCGCCTAGCCCTACTTCAATTACTATCATGTGCTTCTTCTCAGCACTGTTCTTCACACTAACATTCTTCCTTCTCATGGTTGGAAAACAAAGTTATGTCCATCTTTAGCTATAAGCCAATGCGAGCAAGTAAGACCAGATGTTTTGGGTGGATCTTACGAGATTCACTGTGACATTTGCTACGCAAACTAATGGCGGGTAGGCTTGTAACTCAAATTTCTGCTTGCAACTTAAATCATAACAATTAGCCGAGAGACAGCTCTTATTTCAAAACACTCTAAAGATAAGTCCTACTGTACTCTTACTACATATAAATCAAACTTAGTTATATGTTATAGAAACGACTCAATGCTGTTGTTTGTGTTCTTTTGGATCCTAGGTCCTGGTGCAGATTGATCAGGTGAAGAGTCGCATGCAGTTGGCAGCAGAAGCGTTGCAGGAAGCTGACAAATGGACCACACTAAGCACAGACATTGAAGAGACCTTCAAAACACAGGTTCAATAAAGCATACTTTGTTTTTACTGATCAACAGCATATTGTATCTAAGAAAAATGCTCGTTTTCAGGATCTTGCAGCCATCTCGTCCAAGCTGACAAGCATGCAGAACAGCTTGGCCATGCTGGTGGACACACCAGACTACTCAGAAAAGTGTGTCCACCTGGAGGCTCTAAAAAACAGACTAGAAGCCCTGGCCAGCCCGCAAATAGTCTCTGCATTTAATTCCATGTCTGTAGGTAAGTCTAGGCTTTGTAGTGCAACTGTTATCGCTTTATTATTATTATTTTGGTCTAACATTGTTGGTTGATTCATTTTCCCTGTGCAGACCAAGCCAAACTATTTGTTAAAGTTTTCTCAGAAATTGACAGAATGCCGCAACTCCTTGCCTACTACTACAAGTGTCATAAAGTGAGTAAACAAAGCTCGATCATGTTTTAAATACTTGCTATGACATAATGTGTGAATGTAAATAAATGGCTGTGCTGGGACCTTTCCAGGGGCAGCTGGTGAACATGTGGCAGGATCTCTCCCAGAGCGAGCTCAGCCTAAATCAGCAGCTATCCGAATTCTACGACACCTTGTTCTCCACGTGGCACACTCAGCTCCAGTGGTGCAGCCAAGTACAAAAAAAAATTTGTTACATCCTTAATAGATATAGGATACACTTACAATGTTCTTTACCCTCCAGGTGTTCAAGAACCCGTATGAGGTGGTGACCGTGTTGCTGATCCAGACTTTGGGCGCCATGGTTCCCTCGATCCCCGTGTGCCTGAGCACGGCCATGGATCGGGCGGCTCCAGAGAAGTGCCTTGACACCCTGCTGGAGCTCCACCACACCACGCTCACACTGGGACACAACCTTGAGGCCGCCATGATGCCACACATCGGTCTGTAGTGACCTTAAAGGGTAGATTTTGTAAATTACTCTTTCGAATTTTGGTGGTAATAGTGTCTGCTGTGTTTTTTAGGTGAGAATAATCTCCTGAAGGTGAATGAGCTTGTGTGTGCGCTGTACGACCCCTATAAGTCGTATCAGCTGCAGTATGGAGAACTGGAGGAAACGCACCTCCTCATCCAGATCAGTGCTGTGCCTTTGGTAAGATATGGTAAATAGAGGTGGGATTTATGGCTCTCTGAAGGAATCATGAGGAGCCGCTACTTTCAAAGAGTCGTTCAAAAGACCGGCACCTTGCTGTACTTTTTAAATTTTTCTCACAAGTATATAAAATATATATTCTATTAGTGGCAATTACTTGGTTCGCATATGTAACTAGAAACAACTTCTTATTCACCTAAAAGAGCAATTCAAAAGACTTGACTCATTCAAGAACGTCACATGTCTAATGGTAAACAAAATATAATATACAGTGCATCCGAAAAGTATTCTCATAGCTTCACTTTTTCCACATTTTTGTTTTGTTACAGCCTTATTCCAAAATGGGATACATTCATTTTTGTCCTCAAAATTATACACAAAATACCCCATCATGACAATGTGAAAGTTTGTTTATTACAAATAGCTTTTTGAAATTTATTAAAAATACAAAACTGAGAAATCACAAGTACATAAGCATTCACAGCCTTTGCTCAATACTTTGGTAGCAATTACAGCCTCAAGTTTTTTTTTATACGATGCCACAAGCTTTGCACACCCATTTTTGGACAGTTTCACCCATTCCTCTTGGCAGCACTTCTCAAGCTCCATCAGGTTTAATGGAGCCATTTTCTCCCCAGAGATGTTCAATCGGATTCAAGTCTGGGCTCTGTGTGAGCCACTCAAGGACATTTACAGAGTTGTCCTTAAGCCATTCTTTTGAAATTTTTGCTTAGGGTCATTGTCCTGCTGAAAGATGAACCGTCGCCCCAGTTTGAGTTCAAGAGCACTCTGGAGCAGGTTTTCATCCAGGGTGTCTCTGTACATTACTGCATTCATCTTTCCCTCTATCCTGACTAGTCATCCAGTTCCAGTCTTCCAGTTTCCTGCTGAAAAACATCCTCACAGCATTATGCTGCCACCACCGTGCTTCATTTCAGGGATGGTATTGGTTTCCTTCGAACATGACGCCTAGCATTCACGCCAAAGAGTTCATTCTTTGGCTCATCTGACCAGAAAATGTTGTTTCTCATGGTCTGAGAGTCTTTTTGGTGCATTTTGGCCAACTTTTACAGAGGAATTGCTTCCATCTGGTTGCTATACCATACATTCTGCCATACCATACATTCCTGCAGAGAGGGTTGTCTTTCTGGAAGGTTCTCCTTTCTCCACTGAGGAATGCTGAAGCTTTGATAGATTGACCATCGGGTTCTTGGTCACCTCCATGACTAGGGCCCTTCTTCCCCGATCGCTTAGGTGGCCATGGAAGAGGGAGACACCCTGCAGCCGGCAATCTCTGGGAAGAGTCCCGGTCGTTCCAAACTTCCTCCATTTACGGATGATGGAGGCCACTTTGCTCATTGGGACCTTCAAAGCAACAGATATGTTTTTGTACCCTTTACCAGATAAGTGCCCCGAGATAATCCTGACTCTGAAGTCTACAGACAATTCCTTCGACTTCATGCTTAGTTTGTGCTCTGCCATGCACATGCATAATTGTGGGACCTTTATATTTAGACAGGTGTGTACCTTTCCAAATGATGTCCAATCTATTGAATTTACCACAGGTGGACTCCAATTAAGCTATAGGAGCATCTCAAGGATGATCAGTTTAAATGGGATGCACCTGAGCTCACTTTTGAGCTTCATGGCAAAGGCTGTGAATACTTTTGTACACATTGTCATCATGGGGTATTGCATGTATATTTTTTGAGGACAAAAATACATGTATTACTTTTTGGAATAAGGCTGTAACATACCAAAATGCTGAAAAGGTGAAGCGCTGTGAATACTTTCTGAATGCACTGTATGCCATATGTTATAAACCATATTGTACGTATCGGTAGAGTAATGCATATTGTGGAATTTAAAGATAAGGTGCTGTAGTGTATGTAGAGGCCCATTTCATAGCAAAACTGCAATACATTATACTGTAATACACAAGCTAAATTCTATTTCTTACCTAGAAATTAGTATCTTATTGCAATATTCAGTTGCACTGGTCATTATTCAACTCCCATTGTAATTATTTGCATTATTATTAGTATGTTATTGCAATATTCAGTTGCACTGGTCATTATTCATACTGGCTTTCAGTAGATGCCAATTAATAAATAAAAGGTTACTATTTGGAATTGTTAATTATATAAGTCAAATCATTGTTTGTATAATATCTGTGAGAAAAGACAGCATGTGTAGGGTAAAAAAGGTAAGAGGGGGTGATTTATTGACTCTCATAACAAAAATAAACATGTGTGATAAGCATTTTTACCAAAAACACCTTAGCTCTAACAAATTACCGTTATTTTCCCTAGCTAAGTAAATAAACATGCATGGCCAGTAAAGATGTGAATCATACGACTCAAGATTAATTTCGATTACCATTCTTGGGGTGACTATTCGATTTAGAATCAATTCTCAATTCAACATGATTCTCAATGCAAATTGATTTTCACAATGTATTATTTGGTACATAAATTATAATAAAAATATTTTCAAAAATGGCTACAGGTTACATATAAGCTCCTCTGAGCAGGTTACATACAGTATGACAAATACGTTAAGCGGGTAAGCAAGGAGATGGCCTAAAAAACACTTTTAGAAATTGATTCTTAAAAATTATGAATCGATTAAGAAGAATGTGAATTAAATTTTCTGGCACCCCTACTGGCCAGTGGCCACTATGCTAACCATTTTTTCCCGCATTTTGGCTGTGTTTAGTCACATTTTTCACTTTCTTGTCCACATTTAGGAGCATGGTGATGTCATTGATTGCGTGGAGGAGCTGAACCACTCTGTCGGGAAGCTGTTTGGCCTGGCAAGTGCCGCTGTGGACCGCTGTGTGAAGCTCACTGATGGCCTAGGCGTGGTCGGCCTCCTCAAGGCTCTCAAAGCGCTCTTCACCAAGTAAATATCTTCAAACACACACTCTATTGACTCTTGTGCGTGCATGCTAGTGGGTTTTTTTTCCAGGTATGTGTCCGACTTCTCCACTACACTGCGGTCCATCAGGAAGAAGTGCAAACTGGAGGACGCACCCACTTCTTCCGTGTTCCGTGAGGACTGGACGGCCTTCCAGAACTCTGTCAGGTTTGTGACATAAGTAAATAGATGACTAATGCTTGGGACTACAAACTAGCATATTATAGCAATCCTTATCATGCATTTAGGCCCTCCAGTGAGTTGTGTGCGTACGATTGGAACTAGGGCGGGGTGATATGGACTAAAACTCATATCCCGATATATTTTGCCTTGATATCAATATACGATATATATTCTGATATTCTTTTCCGCAAAGTGCATTTTGAAAAAGTCAAATTAAAATATGGATGTTAATTTTTTTTTTAAACAAAAACTTCCATCCATGCATTTTCTACCGCTTGTCCCTTTCGGGGTTGTGGGGGGTGCTGGATACTTAACATGAGTCAATTCTTCTGGAAATTTTAAAGTTTCATGCTTAGATAGATGCACATACAAATATTAAAAAGCCTTGAAAATAATATAGTAATATTAAAGTATAATATTCAAATTTCTTTAAAACAAATATTAGCTATGCTCAAATCTTCAGCCATTAACAAAAACACAAATGAACACAATATAAAATAAAGTCTCTGGTCAGCAGCAACTTGAAAATAATTTACCTTTAACAAAGTGTGTTTTTTAGCTCAACATTTTTACAATACTATTGTTCCATTAAAACATTAAACCAGGAACACCCAAGCTGTCAACTGCAGGATGCTGTGTGGTACGTGACAATATTGCCACTGCATCTAAACACCCTTTCAAACTAAATTTTAAATATAGTTTAAAAAATGTATATAAATTACTCATGAATAAACCCCAACAAGTAAAATAATAATAGTAATAACAATAAATCTAAATAACAACAGAGAAATAAAAAACAATACAATTAAGTTTTTACATTGTTTTTTTTTCCTGTTTTTACTTTTTACCTGTGTTTTACCACTGTAGAGTGTGTGCTTTTTGTGTCAAATAACATTTTATAAAATGTTTGTTAATTAAATGCAAAAATCCTCACATTTATTTGTGCAATACATCTTAGGACAATTTTGACCAGTATTTTTGGCCAAAGCATAATATTTGTGTAAATGTATCAATAAGTGCTTTAAGTACATTATGCTTTTTGTAAAATACTTTTTTGAAACCTTTATTTTGTTTGCGCAGTCAGACTGGATGTGGCGCACAGCGTTGTTATTGTAGAGGGGAGAAGTTTGCTGTGCTGTTGTTCTCAGCTTGACAAGTAAGGAGACATCTTAAGGCTGTAAAAAAAAAAAAAAAAATTGAGCCCCTCTCAAGTTGGGACTGCTGTTCTATTTGTACATTGATGTTACATTGATGATGTCGTTCACAACAACACAAGCAGGTGAGATGTGTTGTGGATGTATGGATTGTTATTGCCAGCTTTTGCATCGTAATTTAGTCGCCGTTCCAAGTGACTGTCTCAACATTGTAGGGTGGTTGAGTGTTTGGGTGATGAATGAGCGGCCCCGGACACATTATTTTCCCAAACAAATGTTAATTTCACTCACATTTATGTCAATTTCTGTGATATTCTGCTTTTAACAGCGGATTCCATTTTATTGGCCAATTATGTGACTCCGTCCGCGGTTACGTCAACATGGAAATTATAAGCCTTACTTTTTTGTTGAGTTTAATTATTATTGATTAGGCATACTAGTGTTGTGTCAAATAAAAAGTAGCAACCATTTTGAGATCCACAACTTCTAGTAGACGGGACCTTTTTTTCACTTCATTCGTTTCACCGACAACTCCAAAATTTGCATGGACACTGCGGCACCAGTGATCACATTGCAGTGGATTAATAGTTTTTTTTCCGATGATTATATGTTAATGGCCGTGAGAAGCCATAATCAAAAGCGAAATAAAATTTGTATTAATTGTCCAGCACTAGATATAACTCATAATACCGGTACACCACCCAGCCCTAATTGGACCATTTTGTAGGTGCTATAATCTTCTGAGGATATCTTCTGATGACATCGCAAGTTTTTGTCACTTTTATTTTTGAGTTGCTCAAAAAGTTCACAATTAAACTCAAACAAGACTGATAAAAACACACACACACAAAAGTTATTTTGATTGCACAGTTTCCATGTTACTCAGAGAGAAGATGTCTAAATCACTAACAAAAAAGACTGGTTGCCTTATATCACAGTATAGCAATTTTTAAAAATGTGTTTTATTTTTTTATTAGCTTATGGACAGCGTGCACGATAAATTGTTCACAAGGAATTGAAAGGTGCACTAGATTTATCTAAACTTCTAGCTTGTCTTATATGCCAGTCAATATGGTACATTGGTTTCTTTTAGGTATCCATCCATCCATTTTCTACCGCTTGTCCCTTTCGGGGTCGCGGGGGGTGCTGGAGCATATCTCAGCTGCATTATGATATCTATTATTCTTATATTATAATGTAGGTGGATTTGACAAGCTGTCCATGTACTGTAGTAACCAGTATGACATCACTACTGTGGTAGGGCTAACATCCCATCCAAAAATTAGTAATGCAACTTATGTCCTGGTTTCCATCCATCAGTGTGTGCAGGAGTGTCGTATTTTGCCAACAAACATACATCCAAAAAAAAGCGGCGTTTATGTGGCTCCAAAAGGTCCGCTGCCAAGAGGTCCATGTGTCCTAAGCGATGGTGGAGGTGGGCTCTTTCTGCATTTTGATATCTCTGTGGTCAAATGTATCCCTAATTTGGCTGCATTGTTTTATTTCTGATGATACGAATGCAGCTGAGATAGGCTCCAGCAACCCCTGTGACCCCGAAAGGGACAAGCGGTAGAAAATGGATGGATGGATGGATGGATATGATTGACAGTTTAGCCTGTTTGGACATACACACGGCATGTAAATCTAATGAAGGAGGGAGCGGCAGCCTGCAGGATGTCTCCCTCCTCCATGCCCACCTGAGCGGGCGAGTCGCTCCGCTGGTGGGGAGCTTGCTCAGGCTAGCTCTGTCCAGTACCATAATTGTATTTCCATGAGGAAATTGCTTTACCGACGTCTCTGGTGAGGTTTTTGCAGTTTTTGGACCCCGCCACGATGAAAACGGCCAACAGCTTTTCTTTGCGGCTGACTTTACCAGGGGAAGCGTCTTCATGTGCTTTTGAGGCATGAATGCTGGTGGCGTTCCAGGGTAGCTAGTGACTTATGTGTGTGTGTATATATATATATATATATACACATATATATATATATATATATATATATTAGGGCTGCAACTAACGATTAATTTGATAATCAATTATTACTTCGATTAATCGATTAATAATCGGATAAAAGAGACAAAACTACATTTCTATCCTTTCCAGTATTTTATTGAAAAAAACCAGCATACTGGCACCATGTTGTGGACATTGGGGGTGCAGCATACACCAATAATAACACAGAAATGCATGGCAGCTCCCGCCATCAGTGTGTGAATGTGTGTGTGAATGGGTGAATGTGGAAATACTGTCAAAGCGCTTTGAGTACCTTGAAGGTAGAAAAGCGCTATACAAGTATAACCCATTTATCATTATTATAAATGTAACTCATCAGAACTGAATCAGATATTGTACACGTTTCTGTTGTGAATAATAAAGGATTCATTTTAGGCTGCCTCTGAATAATAGCATGAAATATTCCAGCACCTTCATAACGTTTAGTTATACTAACGAAAGCGTCACTCAAATCTAAATAGATTTATATAGCTTTATCGGCCCGGCTACATTGATCCATTATGAAACCAACCTGAGATATTTCTGTCCGTTACGCTTATTTCGAAATTGGTAACCGTGCGTTTTCTCTCTCAAAATGGAGTCAAATGTGCCGGAGACACATTATCAGCCCCGCGTTGCAACAAAGGCATAACTTTAACGTTACTCACAAAAAAGCTGATCTCATGAATGCCTGTTGCCACTATGGACTTAAAAAGTTACGTACTGTGAGTTGTTCCCTTCATCCATGGCTACAACATGTTTCTTCTTCAGGTGCTCCTGAAGCAATGTTGTACTTCCGTGCCATTTTGCAGGAAACGGTCTTCTTTGAAGTCTTTAAAGTGAAGTGTTCCCACACTTTTGACGACTTAGGTCGTACACTTTTCTCCATTGAAGCAATAACCTCAAGATGTTTCTCCGCTAAACTATCGGTAGTGTTTTCCTGCGCCATTTTTCGAATTTTTCCAGCAAAGGAGACGCCGTCGTCACTTGAGCTGCACATGACACATCATTGGCTAGCTTGCGCCACCTCATGAGACTTAGCCTCACCGCCGCCCTGGTGCTGTTTTGTACAGTTTTTGTACTTATTTTGATTATTGTTTCTCAGCTGTTTGTAAATGTTGCAGTTTATAAGTAAAGGTTTATAAAACAAAAAAACAACAACAACAAAAAAATAACCCCCCAAAAAAAAGACTCCGCGCATGCGCATAGCATAGTTTCAACAAATCGATGACTAAATTAATCGCCAACTATTTGCAGCCCTAATATATATATATATATATATATATATATATATATATATATATATATATATATATATATATATATATATATATATATATATATATATATATATATATATATATATATATATATAGTTATATAGTTATACATATATTTATTAGATTTTTTTATATTATACATTATTTTTTGTATTATGTTAATAATTGTTATAGTATATATTATATATTATATTATATTATATTTTATATTATATATGTATATATATATATATATTCTTCCCCATGGAGTGTTTCCAAGGAATGTCTTGTTTTGATAGGAGTAACGAAGTCCCACACGACCAACGGAAGATATGTTTATTTACTCCAGTGAGTTCAAGCGGAGTTAGAACCTCCTAGGAGGTAGGAGTGCTTCATTTTTTACCTTAATCCACAAACAGCAGCATAATATATAAATGCTGAATTTCCCTCAGGGATCAATAAAGTACTTTCTATTCTATTCTATTCTAATAGGTAATCTTGCGTCATTGGAGCGTTTTTTCAAATGTTTTATCCGTTATGGAATTATCAGTGTGGCGTCATAATTCCGCATATCGAAATTGGATTACTGATATGCACCCCTAGTTTCTATGCTTGTCGGCCTTCCTCATGCTGAGACGTCATGTCGTGCTTTACAGAATCATCGCTACATGTGGCGAGTTACTGAGACAGTGTGGAGCCTTCGAACAGCAGCTGTCAAACAAGTGAGCGAGCTAATGTTTTACTTCAATCATTCAACTCTCCGGCGTTAATAATCGTGCAACTCTTGTCCTTAATCAACCCTTCCTGCAGAATCATGGGCACGGCGGGCAAGTACCTGTCAGAGACATACAGCCCTCGTAGTCTGGCGGGCATCCAGGAAGCCAGTGCCGCCGAGAGGAAGGGCGCCACCAAAAATCCTTGGCAGGAGTACAACTATCTTCACAGGGGCAGCATGACGGACTACAACTGTTTAATGGAAGTGCTCTACTCATTGAAGGTGCGACAGGAGGGCTCATCAAGGTTATGCTAGTCCGCTAATGCGATCCTGCATGTTTGTGTTGCAGGAGAAAGGTGCGGGGAACTCCAACCTGTTAGCCGAGCCAAGGGGGACGCTGACCCGCCTCAATCAGCAGGCTCATCAGCTGGCCTTCGACTCTGTCTTTCTACAGATTAAACACCAGCTCTCACCTGTCGCCAAGACAGAAGTGAGCATCTTTTTAATTGGATACATGTGCGTGCATGTAATTTCCTCTAATATTGTGTCATTCATGCACAGAGTCAAGAGTCACCTGGTTTAGGAGAGAGCTACGCTGAGGACCTGCCTACCTTCAGCCTGTCTCCACAAGAGTACATCACTAATGTACGTTTTTCTTTTGACTTCCTGTAAAAAAAAAAAAAACCTTACGCCAGGGTTATTCATCTGGTGGTCCGAACATTTCACCATACTGGCTTGCAGTTCAGTTAAAACAACTTGGAAAAGACTTAACATTTTTTCTGCAGATTCCTAAAAACACCAGACCCCTGTATTATAAATGATCTTTGACTATATTTTTTTGCAGTTGATCCTTCAAAACAGTAGATTCTCAGGAGAATGCACAATAAGAATAATAGTAAAAAGAGAAGTGAAAGTTTAGTTTAGTCTTTATTTGAAGGGACAATGCACAGAAACATTAAGCTCAAAGACAGATATGTTCTGTACCAGATTATAGCTAAATAGCTCATTTCCATCTGCAGTCCCTGGCTACCTAAATTAAAGGGATACAAAAATCATGCAATAAAATTATGACAATAAAATCATGCTATAGCATGTAATCAAATTAAGAAAAGTCAGAAAATGCCCTTTTATTGACACATACTTATTATACAATACAACCACAACTCATTGACATCATCACACAAAGACAAGACATGCTCTTGTTCACATCAAAGTGTGGCTCCCAAAACTATTTAATAGCGCTGCCCTACGCTCACCAGCCACAACATTAGGCACCCCTTGCAATATCAAAATATTTAGCTGATACTACAATACAGAATTTTAGTAGCGGAGTGCATTTGTCTACTCAACTGCAGATATTTTTCAAGAGGTTAGGTGTCAAGTACAAAGAACACCTGCATTTGTGGAAATGCATTTTTACAGATAAAAATGTTGTCTGTCTGTCTGTGTTCGCCCTGCGGCGAAGCGGTGACTTGTCCAGGGTGTACCCCGCCTCTTGCCTAATTGCAGCTGGGATAGGCTCCAGCACCCCCGAAACCTCGAGATGGAGAAGCAGTAGAAAATGGATGGATGGAAAAATACCTATATTGTATTGACATGAATATAAGACAACTCTTTACAAGATCTGTTTTTGACATGGAAAATGTAGTTGTGCGTGTGTGTGTGTGTGACAGGAAGAAAAGCTCTACAAGTCATTTAGCGCCACCTCAGATATAATCAATCTGTCTTTTTCTGACCCTTCTGGGGAACAAAATATTCATATATGTATGTGGTAATATATTTAGCCCTACCAGGATTTCGCAGGCATTTTTGAGATTGTTGTGGCCTAAAATGCCTGATTTCGCGACAACCTTTTCTAGAAAGTTGTGGCAAAAGTTGCAATGTTTTAAAGGCTTATTTGTTTAAAAACAACTTTGAATCAACTTGTGATTTGATGAATTTGTCATTCCTTGTAACCTCAAAAAGCACATGATTTCAACAAAAATTGATAAACAAATATTGTATTGATGCTTTACTCATTTTATACCATACAGACTCAAAAGAAGGCACTAGATGGACGTAAAATCACATACTCAGAGCTCATTGTCAAATTACTGTACTGTTTAATTCAATGTAACTGATATTAGTACCGTATTTTTCGGAGTATAAGTCGCTCCGGAGTATAAGTCGCACCGGCCGAAAATGAAGAAGGAAAAAATTATATATAAGTCGCACTGGAGTATAAGTCGCATTTTTTGGGGAAATTTATTTGATAAAACCCAACACCAAGAATAGACATTTGTAAGGCAATTTAAAATAAATAAAGAATAGTGAACAACAGGCTGAATAAGTGTACGTTATATGACGCATAAATAACCAACTGAGAACGTGCCTGGTATGTTAACGTAACATATTATGGTAAGAGTCATTCAAATAACTATAACATATAGAACATGGTATACGTTTACCAAACAATCTGTCACTCCTAATCGCTAAATCCCATGAAATCTTATACGTCTAGTCTCTTACGTGAATGAGCTAAATAATATTATTTTATATTTTATGGTAATGTGTTAATAATTTCACACATAAATCGCTCCTGAGTATAAGTCGCACCCCCGGCCAAACTATGAAAAAAACTGCGACTTATAGTCAGAAAAATATGGTAATTATTATAATTATGGAAAGAAACACCACCAAAGACTTCCATTGTTTGTCGTCTGCTCTGTTGTCCACAAGTTGCAGACATTATTTGTGTTTATTTTAAGTTTGAAAAGTGTGTCTACAATTTAAGGTGCGGTAGTGGGAACAAAAATGGGATAAAAATAAATTACACAAGAAGTAATAAAGATAAAACTAAGAATTGAAATAAATAGACTATCCAATAAAAATAATAAGCAATCCTGTACAATATACAAAACAATAATCGCTAAATCCGATGAAATCTTATACGTCTAATCTCTTACATGAATGGGCTAAATAATATTATTTGATATTTTACGGTAATGTGTTAATAATTTCACACATAAGTCGCTCCTGAGTATAAGTCGCACCCCCGGCCAAACTATGAAAAAAACTGCGACTTATAGTCCGAAAAATACGGTACTGTACAATATACAGAACAAGACAAGAGTACCGGAGTGATAACAATCAGTGTCGGATGTATTGCACTCGAAAGGTAATATTGCACAGTAGGGTATTGTAGGTAAGGTTTGTAAGTAAGTAGGTTTGAGGTACGCGGGAAGATGACAGTTGTAGGTAAGGTTTGTAAGTAAGTAGGTTTAAAGTTTGAGGCACGCGGGAAGATGACAGTTCGCGTCCATTAGAGCATTAGAGTGTTTTTGAGTAAATGCAGAAATGCACTTGGTTGATAGTTTTAACTTTACAATGTCATCCTCTTCCAGATCGGGCAGTACCTGATGTCTCTGCCGCTCCACTTGGAACCCTTTGTGGCGCAAGAGGATCCGGCATTAGAGTTGGCATTGCATGCCGGGAAGTTACCTTTTCCTCCCGAGCAAGGTTACAGAATCCCCCTCTCTGTGTTTTTCCACATATTCCCTTCGCTTCATGACTTCCAAACCCCGCCTCAGGTGATGACCTTCCTGAGCTGGACAACACAGCAGACTACTGGCTGGGCTCCATCGCTCGGGCAACCATGCAGACGTATTGTGACGCCATCCTGCTCATCCCTCAGCTGAACGCACATTCCACCAAACAGCTGGCCACGGATATCGGTAAATAAGTCGAGATACTTTCACTACAACATGATTCACAAGATAAATTATATTCTTTTGGACCTGGCTGATGTAAAATCAGCAATGGCTCCCTCTGGTGGAGTCTTCTGTTATTACACAACTAGCCTTTTATTCATACTGGTTGTAGTTAAAACATACAACGTGTGTATGTTTCTATTTGTGCTGCTCAGACTATTTGAGCAACGTGATGGATGCTCTCGGGCTGCAGCCGTCTCGCAGCCTCCAGCATATCGTCACCCTGCTGAGGACCAAGCCAGAAGACTACAAACAAACCTCCAAACAGTTACCTCGGAGACTGGCGTCTACTATCGGCGCCCTCCGCTCCATTGACTTCTAAAAACATCCCCTTCTCCCTCAATTTGCATATATCCATTGAAGCGACGGTTTGTATATCAACATATTTTTTATTTCTGTGCACTACATCGGGAAGCATCGACGATTGGAGGTGTTGGTATTGTCTGTAGCTTTTTCTTTGATACTTTGCAAAATCAGGGTATATGTAATGGCATTTACTTACTTACTTATGCTAATATTGCTAATTACAGTTGAATGAAGGTTTCTAGCATAAACAGTGTCTTCTTTTTGGGTTGTGTGAGGACAGGACCTTTTCAATATATTTTTAAGTATTCTATAAATGTGTACATAAAGCATTTACACAATATTATAATGGTGTCCAAATGTTATTTCATGCAATTAAGAAAATGTTTTAATGGTGGCCTACAGATTTGTCATTTGAATGACATCAGAGAGGCTGGAGTTTGGTTCAAAACTCTTGAGTGACTGATATATTTTTTAAACAGATTCCTAAAACTAACATTATTTTGCAGTCAGCCCTTAAAAACAGCAGTGCTCTCCTGTCATTTTTGGAGGATATTTGGTTATCATAAATACTCCCTTTGTTTTGGCAATGTTTATGACAAAATGTATAACTATATTTGCCATTTGGTTGGATGAAAAGCATTGCATTGACATACAGTACAGGCCAAAAGTTTGGACGCATCTTCTTATTCAATGCATTTTCTTTATTTTCATGACTATTTACATTGTAGATTGTCACTGAAGGCAGCAAAACTATGAATGAACACATGTGGAGTTACGTACTTAACAAAAAAAAGGTAAAATCACTGAAAACATGTTTTATATTCTAGTTTCTTCAAAATAGCTCCCCTTTGCTCTGATTACTGCTGCACTCTTGGCATTCTGTCGATGAGCTTCAAGAGAGAATGGTTTTCACTTCACAGGTGTGCCTTATCAGTGTTGATCAGTGGAATTTATTGCTTTATCAATAGGGTTGGCACCATTAGTTGTGTTATGAATGAGAAGTTGTGTCTAAACTTTTGGCCTGTACTGTATACAAATTAAGAATCAAATGTAATTGTAAAGGGCATAGAACGTTGAATTAAAAAGCTCATGCAGCTTTAATTGAAAAATGTTAATTGTATGTACTTTTTAGTGCTTTCAAACAAATAATTTTTTAATCGTGATTAATCACAGGATATTATTACTCTCTTGCATAATTTAAGTTAACTAAAAAAGACCCCACTATGTATAATTTTATTGTCAGAATGTCATACAGGAATTTTTTTTTTTTATGTTTTAATTGAACACACTATATTTATTTGTGCAAAACTTAGTCACAGTTTTATTTGAAGTGCATTCAGATTGTGCAACTTTGAACATATAGCAATCCGTACCGCCTTTCAGCTAATCGTCCGTGAGGTAAGGTAAAGAAACATGTGCAGACAAAATAAATGCATGATTCATCTGCGTACAGGGGGGTATTCGATCATTTTGGGGCCCATGGTAAACCGAATCATTGGGGCCAGCCGCATAACAAAAACATGGAAATGGTAGAAAGTTAACTAACAAGGAAGCTACACATTCAAGCTTAGCGAGCAGCGCAATGATTATCACTGATCCCAATGTTTTTATTGTGATAGAAATACTTATTAAAGTGTTAGCTATTTTTCATACTATTTTGTTAGCGCGTTTGGACCAGACGGGAGGGATAGTGTTATTATCCTTAAGGCAAAAAATGTGTGACTGGTGGGGAAAAAAGAGCTTTCGACGGTGGCCGTGTTTGAACTAGAGTTAAGACTTTAAAATATTGCTTCTCGAGTTCCTGCCTGCCGTCCTTCCTTCCTGCTACATCTTACTGGACTCTCGGTTTCTATAGTTGACCACTATAATACTCACATACCACTTGCATCCTGCAGTAGCTCTTGCTGTGTTGATCACATACATTCGGTGTCGCGGAGAAAAAGTTTACACCTTGATAATAGTTTTAATAAAAGCTGTTGCTTTCTTCTGTCTTTTTAACTCTTTTTTTGCTCCACTTGAGATACTCCGCTTAATTTTTATTAAGAACAAAAAAACTCTCAAAACCACTCCAGCAAGTTTGTTTTGCAACGTCTTCCTAAATCAAGTGTGCACATGCACAGTAACATGGAATAATAGTAGATTCTTCGAGAAAGTAGAGGGGTGCTGACGGAATGATTGATTAAGCATTTTCATATACAGTAATCCCTCGTTTTTTGCTATCAATTTTTTTGGAACATAACCGTAATAAACACATTTTCTGTGAAGTAGGACTCATTAATGCTAAGTCAAGTATTTTCATAAATAGAACATAAAAAAACGGTTTACTCCCTTCCAAGTACATTTGTTTTGTCATGACCTGTCGCCACAGGTTTTGTTATTCTCCTTTCATTCTGTTGCTAGTTGTCCCTGCCGTCCTTTGTGTATGTTCTTGTTCCTAGGAGCGCTTGAGATCACACACTAGTTACTGCTTGTTGATTAGTGTCCCGACCTGCTGCCATCACTAATCACCCACCATTTTTTTTACTCGATGCAGGTTAATTGTTCGCTCTACGTGACAGTTTACGTTCGTTTGGCTCTCGCTATTATTGCTTATGTTTTACTTAATGCCAACTGTTGCTAACTTTTTATGATTTAGCCTTAAGCTAAGTGCTGCCTTGGGCCTCCCGTGCAACTCCGAACGCCACACTGTTAGTTTTGTGAAGTGAATTACTTTTATTTAGCGCTTTTTTTTGTAGATGCTTTATATTGTATATGCTTTATAGTGAAATACATTATGTAAATTTGAGCTACATTTATACCAGTGTGGGTGGCACCGGGAGCGACAGTAAAGTGTTCTGACCAGGATGGCGGAAGCTGGAATCGAACCTGGAACTCTCAAGTTGCTGCCATGGCCGCTCTACCAACTGAACCACACTGCCTTGAATATCAAAAAACTCTTACCTGCATGCCGCTTCCCAACTTTTGCATCCGACCTTCGCTACATTGCGACCGGAACGTAACGTTTTCAACATTATTGGAGCCCTCTGGACATGAAATAACACCCTTTAGTCACCTTTACACTCTTTTAATCCAACATAGTAATGCTGCTTGAGGCTGGGCCAATCAGTGGTCACGGTACTGAACAGCCCGCTCTGATTGGTTTGGTCTCTATAGTGCCAATTACTACTAAAGTACTGATACTTTTTAGTTTATTTAGCCACTGTAATGCTTGAAAATGCTTCATTTAGAACACATTTTTTATATTATGCGCAGTATTTGGCGATGTGGTGAGGGACTACTATTTTGAATCGCAGGAATTGAGACAAAAAAAGAATAGTTTTAAACAGAAGAAAACTTTTAAGACATTTGGGGCCCCTGGAAATATTGGAGGGCCAGCCAACTGCCTGCGTTTTCCTCCGTGCATATGATAAATGCATTTTTTTGAGTTGACTCGTTATTTTTGACTGCCCTAGTATTTGTTTTCTCAATTAGTCGATTTAGTTTTGATCTTTGGGGTAAATGTACTTGTTTCATAGTCTTATAATAGTTTGATATAATACTCTAAAGCAGGGGTGTCAAATGTACGGCCCGAGGGCCGGATCAGGCCAGAGAAAAGGTTTTATCCGGCCCGCAGGATGAGTTTGCTCAGTATAAAAATTAACCTGACATTTTTTAATGAAATAAACTGCTGTTCTAAATGTGTCCACTGGATGTCGCAATAGCAATTTTTTGTATCTTTGTAATTGATGCTACATATGTACAAAATAAACCACATGATGTTAGTACATCAGTCGAGGAAAATGATCAGACTACATAAATAACATACTGTAATTCATCTTGATGGATTGAAAATTAATACCAATGAGTTGACTGATGAACATTATCACATAATGTATTCATAAAATATAAATAACAACAAATAAAGATAGAATACTATTAACCGCAACATGTAAGTGTAAAAAAAACAACATTATGATTTGTACAATTTCAGAATGTACTTGTTCTATTTTTAAACAAAGACAACTATCTGAAGTTGTCTTTATTTTTAAGTTATCGTGCCGTAATTTCACCAGTCCGGCCCACTCCGGAGTAGATTTTTCTCCATGTGGCCTCCGATCTAAAATGAGTTTGACACCCCTGCTCTAGTGGCAAATACTACTGAAGTATTGATACTTTGTTAGTTTATTTAGCCACTGTACTGCTTGAAAATGCTTAATTTAGAATACGTTTTTAATAATGCGCAGTATTTGGCAATGTGGTGAGGGACGACTATTTTGAATCTCAGGATTTAGGACAAAAAAAAGAGAATGGTTTTTAACAGAAGAAAACTTTACATTTGGGGCCCCTGGAAATCTTGGAGGGCCAGGCAACTGCCTGCGTTTGCCTAACGGTAGGTCTGTGTCTGTGCATATGATTAATGCATTTTATTTTTGACTGCGCTAGTATTTGTTTTCTCAGTTAGACGATTTAAATTTTGAGCTTTGGGGTAAATGTACCTATTTTATAGTCTTATAATAGTTTGATATAATACTTTAAAGCAGGGGTGTCAAACTCATTTTAGATCGGGGGCCACATGGAGAAACATGTACTCCCAAGAGGGCCGGACTGGTAAAATCACGGCATGATAACTTAAAAATAAAGACAACTTCCGATTGTTTTCTTTGTTTAAAAATAGAACGAGCACATTCTGAAATTGTACAAATCATAATGTTGTTGCGGTTTTTTTTTACTCTTACATGTTGCGGTTAATAGTATTCTATCTTTATTTGTCATATTTTCTGAAGACATTATGTGAGAATGTTCATCAGTCAACTCATTGGTGTTAATTTTCAATCTATTACAACAAAAAAATAATCCATCCATCCATTTTCTACCGCTTATTCCCTTTGGGGTCGCGGGGGGCGCTGGAGCCTATCTCAGCTACAATCGGGCGGAAGGCGGGGTACACCCCTGGACAAGTCGCCACCTCATCGCAGGGCCAACACAGATAGACAGACAACATTCACACTCACATATCAAAATCAAATTACAGGATGTTATTTATGTAGTTTGATCATTTTCCTCGACTGGTGCACTAACATCACGTGGTTTATTTTTTTTTTTACAACCATCCATCCATCCATTTCCTACCGCTTATCCCTTTCGGGGTCGCGGGGGGTGCTGTAGCCTATCTCGGCTACAATCGGGCGGAAGGCGGGGTACACCCTAGACAAGTCGCCACCTCATCGCAGGGCCAACACAGATAGACGGACAACATTCACACTCACATTCACACTGAAGGGCCAATTTAGTGTTGCCAATCAACCTATCCCTAGATAGGTTGATTTTTTTTTTTTTTTTTTTTTTACATATGTAGCATAATCTACAAATATACAATGAATTGCTATTGTGACATCTAGTGGACACATTTACAACAGCAGTTTCTTCCATTCAAAATTTTTGGCTCATTTTTATACTTAGCAAACTCATCCCGCGGGCCGGATGAAACCTGTTCGCGGGCCTGACCCAGCCCTCGGGCCTTACGTTTAACACCCCTACTCTAAAGCTATCCAACAATGATTTATGTCGACTTTTTTTTCATTCTAATATGAATGAAATAAGTTTATTTCGGTCATATGATCAACCATTAACCATTTTGTGTGACAGTACAGTACAAATTATACATATATAACAATCATACACATTTACACACAAAAAGAAAAGAAAAGAAAAAAGCATGACCGAAAAAGGAATAGGCTGAAGCCAAGGCTTATATTTGCCTATCCTATACCTTCACTGAAAATAAGATTACCTGGAACATCAACATTAAAAAGAAAAAAAAAATCAATGGGATGAAAGTAATCGTTGCTATATTTTATAATTTTCAATTATTTCACCTTTCAATGTTTTCTTAAACCTTAACAAAGAAGTACATGTCTTCAACTCATCACTGAGCTTGTTCCACCATTTAACTCCTAAAACTGAAATACATTTGTATTTTGTATTTGTTCTTGCTTTACATATTTCGAAAACCAATATCCCCCGTAAATTATAGTTTACTCCTCTTAATTGAAATAACCTAAGAATACAAGCTGGAAGGCTGTTGTTCTTTACTCGAAACATAATTTCCATTGTTTTTAAAAACACAATATCTGAAAATTTTAACACATTAGAACTTATAAATAATGGATTGGTATGTTCATAGTAGCACGCTTTGTGTATTATTCTAATGACCCTTTTTTGAAGTTTAATTATTGGGTCTACGTTTGTTTTATAAACATTTCCCCAAACTTCAACACAATATGTTAAATATGGAAAAATAAAAGAATAATATAACATATGCAAACATTTCTTATTCAGCATGTGTTTTACTTTATAAAGAATAGCAATGGATTTGGATATTTTTCCCTTTATATATTCAATATGCGGTTTCCAACATAATTTATGATCAATTATTATTCCCAAGAATTTAGTTTCATATACTCTATCAATTTCCACTTGATTTAATTTTAATTTTGCTTCACAGTTTGTCCTTGCACCACTAAACACCATAAACTTAGTTTTCTTATCATTTAATGATAACTTATTAATATCAAACCATTTTTTTAGCTGAATCAACTCAACCTCTATTATCCTCAACACTTCCTTCAAGTCTTCTCCTGAACAATATACATTTGTATCATCTGCAAACATAATAAATTTCAATTTATTAGACACTGAACAAATATCATTTAAATATAGTATAAATAACTTAGGTCCCAATACCGAGCCTTGTGGCACCCCACAAGTTACTCTTCTTGGCTGTGATTTAGTCTTATTAATTTCCACATATTGAGATCTATTGCTTAAATAACTACTTAACCACTGTTGTGAAACACCTCTTATGCCATAGTTTTGCAATAATATGCATCTAAATGTGTTCATTTGACATTATCTGGCAACATGCGGTGATTGGCGCTTGCCTTGCAGCGCTTGGAGTCTGTATGGAGACTGATGGAGCGTCACCCAGCATCCACCTGCTCTCCTCCAACATGGACCAGTGTTTGGCTCTGACGTCATCCGTCACCGCCCTGCCCGCCTGCCTGCCTGCCTGCAGTGTCGCTGCCTACAGATGAGGATGGAGACCATAAAAGCGGCCTTGCCGTCAACTATTGTCCCGAGCGGGCGTTAAGGGACTCGAACGTTGACGCAAGTGACCCCTGCCCTCGTTTCAAAAAGGGGGTGGGGAAGAACCGAGCGAGGAGATGCTCCTCTTCGGCGGCGGGCTGCGGGCTACCACCGAGCACCATGGAGCCTCTTTAGGGACGACATCCACCGGGTAAACATCAACGAAATCCACCGAAATCCTCGCATCGGCGCGATTTTGAATACATGACGAGGCTTCCATCATGACGAGGTTGGTGTTTATGTCTTCGAGTCGCTGAGGATCCAGCGCCCCACCCCCGTGACACGGGCCGTGTCGTGCCCGGGCAGGAGATGCCTTGTGCGGCCACGCGTACGAGCTTCGCCCTGGTCCGAGAAGGCTCTTCCGTGTTTATGTTGGCGCGACGGCCAGGCCTTTGAGTGGAACATGAGCTCGACGGAGGATGTAAGTGGAGTTTGAAATAAGAAGAAGAAGAAGAAGAAGAAGAAAAAAAGAAGCCATTATGTCGAAAGTGGTCAGCAGCAAGGAGAAGAAATCCTTCAGCAAAAAGCTGTTCCGCCGGAGTTCAGTCCGCTCCGTGGGCAGCTTCATGAACAGAGTTCTCCGGACTCTTTCCACGCTGTCCCATTTCAGCACCGACGAGCAGGCCGCCCACGACGACAAGGACGACGCCGCGCTGATAGCGACCACCAGCGGGGGCTCGGTGCCGTCCGACGACAGCGACTGCGGCGGGTTCCCGTTCGGGGACAAGGTGCCAGGCGTGGCCGGCCTGAAGAACCACGGCAACACCTGCTTCATGAACGCCATCCTGCAGTGCCTGAGCAACACCGAGCTCTTCGCGGAGTACTTGGCCTTGGAGCAGTTCCGTGGAGGAGGCGGCGGCGGAGGAGGAGGAGGAGGAGGAGGAGTAGGAGAGGCCGGGAGTGGGACCGACAGCAAGGCGAGTAAGTCCAACGGGGTGCTGGTGCAGAAGAAGGGCAGCCGGCAGCAGCAGCAGGAGTCCGGGGAGGTGACGGAGCAGCTGTCTGGTCTGGTCCGAGCTCTGTGGACCTTTGAGTACACTCCTCAACACAGCAGGGACTTCAAGGTGAGTAAATGTGTGTGTGCATCATTCCATACAGCAATCACCATATACCATATTGAGCTTGGAGACCTGTGTTTTTTCAACTTTTTTGGAGCCAAGGCACATTTTTTGCGCTGAAAAAAATGCGGAGGCACACCACCAGCAGAAATCATTAAAAAAACGAAACTCAGTTGACAGTAAAAAGTCGTTGTCGCAATTGTTGGATATGACTTTAAACCAGACCTGGGCATTCTGCGGCCCGCGGGCCGCATCCGGCCCTTTGTGCGTCCCTGTCCGGCCCGCGTGAGGCCAATTATAAATTACAAAATAAATTTTAAAAAGTATCTATGTCGAGTGTGCAATACAACAGTGCTGCTTTTGTTTTGAAAATCGTTATTTGTATTACTTCCGTGTGGACGCATGCGTGTGCGTGATTGTGAGTGAATGTGAACAGCTGCAATCACTAATTACAAAATAAAGTTGAAAAAACATCTATGTCGTGCGCGCAATACAACTGTGCTGCTTTTATTTTGAAAAGTATTATTTATGGGCGTGTGTCCGTGTGTAACCTGCGAGTGAAGGTGCACATGCAGCGACAAGTGATGCACGGTTTACACCCGAGACGCTAAAAAGAGAAAAGTTGATGAAGAATGGCGTGTTTCCAACAAGACATGGACTGCAAAGCAACGTTCCCTCTAAGGTGCGTGCCTGCGCAATTGCGCACTGCTCAAGCGTCTGCTGCGCGCAGCAAATATATGCCCCGCACCAAATCAAATCCCATCTGAATTCTAAACAAAATAAACATATTTATTCTATGTAATTTTGCAATGCAACTTTGAGTGACAGTGACAACAAGCGGCCCTAACGGTGTTCGTCAACACCGTTCAATTGAACACCGTTCAATTATTGTAACGTCTATCCAGATGCTTCGAGGCCAGGAATTATATCGATCACTTTATTGAGCAAAACTGTTTATATTCGGACATAACCACACCAAAAACATAAGTAAAACACTTCTATCTCGAAAAACTAGTCATTTTCTGCCGTACAAACCAGGCCAAAACCAACTTGTCACCTGTCACCAACACGCATAGCACTAAACCACTGGTGCGTTTATGGCCAACAAAAAGTCGGACAACTCAAACACCACACAAAGTTACACTATGACTCCTCAGTCATACGTGTGCTTATTTTACTGTCATTTATTATTAATGTTAATTTATTTATATTAGTCATGGAATGCTGTTACACACACTATGTTGAAGTATTACTATTATTATTAATTATTATTATTATAATTATTATGTATCTTACGGTATATATCAAAAATAATATTGAGCAAAATTTAATTGAAATATTGTCGATGTGGCCCTCCAGCAGTGCTCGGGTTGCTCATGCGGCCCCCGGTAAAAATTAATTGCGCACCCCTGCTTTAAACCATAACCAAGCATGAATCACTATAGCTCTTGTCTCAAAGTAGGTGTACTGTCACCACCTGTCACATCACGCCATGACTTATTTTGAGTTTTTTTTGCTGTTTTCCTGTGTAGTGTTTTAGTTCTTGTCTTGTGCTCCTATTTTGGTGGCTTTTTCTCTTTTTTTGATATTTTCCTGTAGCAGTTTGTCTTCCTTTGAGCGATATTTCCCGCATCTACTTTGTTTTAGCAATCAAGAATATTTCAGTTGTTTTTAGCCTTCTTTGTGGGGACATTGTTGATTGTCATGTCATGTTCGGATGTACATTGTGGACGCTGTCTTTGCTCCACAGTAAGTCTTTGCTGTCGTCCAGCATTCTGTTTTTGTTTACTTTGTAGCCAGTTCAGTTTTAGTTTTGTTCTGCATAGCCTTTTCTAAGCTTCTAAGCTTCAATGCCTTTTCTTAGGGGCACTCACCTTTTGTTTATTTTTGGTTTAAACGTTAGACAACCTTTTTTACGTGCACACTGCCTCCCGCTGTTTCCGACATCTACCTGTACAAAGCAATTAGCTACCTGCTGCCACCTACTGATATGGAAGAGTATTACACGGTTACTCTGCCGAGCTCTAGACAGCACCGACACTAAACAACAACACATCATTTGCAGACTATAATTACTGGTTTGCAAAACATATTTTTAACCCAAATAGGTGAAATTAGATAATATCCCACGGCACAC
>NC_084738.1:18877017-18899517 GCF_033978785.1 Entelurus aequoreus
TTGTTATTTAAAATGAAGTAACCTGTTCCCCAAAATGTATGTATTTAATATTTCTATAATGTTAATTTCGCCATAGTCAGCTGGGATAGGTTCTATCTCACGGCAAACTTGAACAGGGATAATAATTGTATGTCCTGGTATTGACTGGGGTGATATACATGTGTTTATGCTGGGATAGGCTCCAGCTTTCTGCCATATTTTGTCATTAATTTGTTAGCATTAAAAAGTAAGTAAATCACCCGAAAGATGTGATGTATTTAATATATGTATTGCACTTATTTTGCCTTAGTTAGCTGGGGATAGGTTCTTACTTCTAGCTCCCGGCGAACTTAAACTGGATAAGTTGTAGAAATTGTATTTACTGTAATTGATTTATTACAGTAATCAACTGTGATAGATTCCAGCTTTCTTCTGTATTTTATTTTGCTATCACTAAAATGTAAATAAAAATGGATGTACTTAACATGTTCTTACATTTATTTAGCCTTAGTTAGCTGGGATAAGTTCTGGCACCTGCAACATTGTATTATCATACTTATTTTGTTATCATTTAAAATGAAGTAACCTGCTCCCCCAAAATGTATGTATTTAATATTTCTATAATATTCATTTTGCCATAGTCAGCTGGGATAGGTTCTATCTCCCGGCAAACTTGAACAGGGATAAGTCATATCATTTACTGTAATTGAATAATTTTATGTCCTGGTATTGATTGTGGTGATATACATGCGTTCATGCTGGGTGTGCTTTCTTCCCTAAATCAGCTGGGATAGGCTCCAGCTTTCTGCCATATTTTGTTATTAATTTGTTAGCATTAAAAGTAAGTAAATCACCCGAAAGATGTGATGTATTTAGTATATTTCCTGCTTTTATTTTGCCTTAGTTAGCTGGGATAGGTTCTAACTTCTAGCTCCCTGCAAACTTAAACTGGATAAGTTGTAAAAAATGTAATGTACTGTAATTGATTTATTACAGTAATCAACTGGGATAGATTCCAGCTTTCTTCTGTATTTTATTTTGCTATCACTAAAATGTAAGTAAACCACTCCAAAAATAAAAATAAAAATGAATGTACTTAACATGTTCTTACATTTATTTCGCCTTAGTTGGCTGGGATAGGTTCTGGCACCTGCAACATTGTATTATCATACTTATTTTGTTATCATTTAAAATGAAGTAACATGCTTCCCAAAAATGTATGTATTTAATATTTATATAATATTCATTTTGCCATAGTCAGCTGGGATAGGTTCTATCTCCCGGCAAACTCGAACAGGGATAAGTCATATCATTTACTGTAATTGAATAATTTTATGTCCTGGTATTGACTGGGGTGATATACATGTGTTCATGCCGGGTGTGCCTTATTCCCTAAATCATCTAGGATAGGTTCCAGCTTTCTGCCATATTTTGTTATTAATTTGTTATCATTAAAAAGTAAGTAAAGCACCCGAAAGATGTCATGTATTAAATATATTTAGTGCATTTATTTTTGCATTGGTTAGCTGGGATAGGTTCTAACTTCTAGCTCCCGGCAAACTTAAACTGGATAAGTTGTAAAATTGTTATTTACTGTAATTGATTTGTTACAGTAATCAACTGGGATAGATTCCAGCTTTCTTTTATATTTTATTTTGCTATCACTAAAATGTAAGTTAACCACTCCAAAAAAAATAAAACGGATGTACTTAACATTTTGTTACATTTATTTTGCTTTAGTTAGCTGGGATAGGTTCTGGCTCCCAACTCTCGGCAAACTTGAACAAGTACTGTAGTGGTAGAAATGTAGTTTAGTTGATTCAATTCATGTCCTGGTATTGAATGTGGCATATTCATGGTGAGTCTGCCTTCTTACCTAGATGAGCTGGGATGGGTTCCAGCGTCTTACAATATTTTATTGTAATTATTTTCTTATCATTCAAAATTAAAAACATATATGTATGTATTATTTTTGTTGTATCTATTTTTTCTTAGTTGACTGGGATAGGTTCTAGCTTCCCAAAACTGAAAAAGTGGTCGAAAATGAATATATTTTGTTTTAATTAGTTTCCTGCCCTGTAAATAGCTGGTTTTCTGTTCATGGTGCTGACTTCAAGCCGTTTCACTGTGAACCAGCTGGCATCCTCATTCTTTATGGGGTGATAATCAGAGCACTCATGTACAGTATGTACAGTATGAGAGTCTGTAGTGTAGACTCCAGGTCTCATGGGATAAGTAGCTTTCATGACAAGTGAGCAGAGGTGACTTTAGTTGTGTCGACTCATCAGCCAACTGTCACTTGTGTCCTTGCTCCTCATCCACTATGACAAATATTACATGAGCAAGGTGGCATTTCACTTCTATCCTCTAAAAGAATCCAACTATTTGCAGAACGTGGTGTCAAAAAGTGCTCTTCAGTTCAAGGGGAACTCGCAGCATGACGCCCAGGAGTTTCTCCTGTGGTTGCTGGATCGAGTTCACGAGGACCTCAACAACATCATCCACTCTGACGTGCGACCCCCCAGGACGGTAAACGGCAAGACGGTAGCTGACATTCATTATGCACGCGCTGTATTAAGTTGTGTTGTTTTTGTGTTTGCAGCCTCCAGTCGAAAATGAAAATGCTCCTGAAGGATCTCCGTTGCCAACGCCTGGCTCTTTTGTGCAGGAGCTTTTCCAGGCACAATACAGGTTAGCACAATGTGTGTGTTTGTATGTGACCAACACACACTGACTGATTGTGTTCCTCTTTGTTTATATATTTGACTGTAGTAATATACGTTTGTCAAATAATGCACGACTTGATGTTTTTCTGTGCAAATACGAGCTGCTAAAAATCTTGGGATGTATAATCTTACTTACCATCTCTTATATTGACCTATTCTTAGAGTACATAGTCATGACTTACCGGTATTTGATGTACACTGATATCAACTTCTCTTGTATTGGCTTGCCTCACTTTCCTTGTGATGTCTCGTTCTATTATATACACCGTATTTTTCGGAGTATAAGTCGCACCGGCCGAAAATGCATAATAAAGAAGGGAAAAAACATATATAAGTCGCACTGTAGTATAAGTCGCATTTTTTGGGGAGATGTATTTGATAAAACCCAACACCAAGAATAGACATTTGAAAGGCAATTTAAAATAAATAAAGAATAGTGAACAACAGGCTGAATAAGTGTACGTTATATGAGGCATGAATAACCAACTGAGAACGTGCCTGGTATGTTAACGTAACATTTTATGGTAAGAGTCATTCAAATAACTATAACATATAGAACATGCTATTCGTTTACCAAACAATCTGTCACTCCTAATCGCTAAATCCCATGAAATCTTGTACGTCTAGTCTCTTACATGAATGACCTAATAATATTATTTGATATTTTACGGTAATGTGTTAATAATTTCACACATAAGTCGCTCCTGAGTATAAGTCGCACCCCCGGCCAAACTATGAAAAAAACTGCGATTTATAGTCCGAAAAATACGGTAATTAATTACAAATCTAGACATATCTTAATATTTTCTTATACAGATCTATCTTGTATTCACTTTATTTGGTTTGGTCCATCATATCTTGACTTATTTCCTATTTACTTATCTAACACTGTTACTTTTTTATGAAAACATACTGTATCGACCTTGACCTGATCTTATAGCGAATTGTCTTATCTTTACTTTCCCCTTTAAGTCGTAGCCTGTCATGACTTATATTGTGTCAACATAATAAATGTTGACTTATATTGGGATCTTATCTTCACTTAAGTTTCATCTTATTTAATCTTAACCGATATGATACGTTGATATCTTACATAGACTTGTTTTACTTCCTTTTCTGTTTTACTTCCTTTCCTTTTGTATTGTCTTGACTATCTTATCACATCTTATGTAAACCTTTTTATACTTTATTGACTTACTGTATGTGACATCAACTTGTGTTGGTATCTCATTTAAACTTGTCCTACTTTTTTCTTATTTGACACTGACTCATGTAGATTGATTTATACAGACTTATATGGTTGACATATAGGTTGACATATTAAATTGTCCTATTTTCTTAGTTTGTACCATTTTTCTATTATCTTGAGTGTAGTTTGTTGACATGTATGCACCCTTCTTGTCTTTTACTTATTCGCACTCGTTTACTACGAAGCCAAGCCACGTGTTACAACAGCGTGGCATTGTCTTGCTGAAATAAGCAGGGGCATCCATGATAACGTTGCTTGGATGGCAACATATGTTGCTCCAAAACCTGTATGTACCTTTCAGCATTAATGGTGCCTTCACAGATGTGTAAGTTACCCATGCATTAGGCACTAATATACCCCCATACCATCACAGATGCTGGCTTTTGAACTTTGCGCCTAGAACAATCCGGAAGGTTCTTTTCCTCTTTGTTCCGGAGGATACGACATCCACAGTTTCCAAAAACAAGTGGAAGTGTGGACTCGTCAGACCACAGAACACTTTTACACTTTGCATCAGTCCATCTTAGTTGAGCTCGGGCCCAGCAAAGCCGTCAGCGTTTCTGGGTGTTGTTGATGAATGGCTTTCGCTTTGCATAGTTCAGTTATATCTTGCACTTACAGATGTAGCGACGAACTGTAGTTACTGACAGTGGTTTTCTGAAGTGTTCTTGAGCCCATGTGGTGATATCCTTTACACACTGATGTCGGTTTTTGATGTAGTACCGCCTGAGGGATCAAAAGTCACAGGCTTAGCCGCTTACGTGAAGTGATTTATCCAGATTCTCTGAACCTTTTGATGATATTACGGATCATAGATGGTGAAATCCCTAAATTCCTTGCAATAGCTCGTTGAGAAATGTTGTTCTTAAACTGTTCGACAATTTGCTCACGCATTTGTTCACAAAGTGGTGACTCTCGCTTCAACCTTCTTTGTGAATGACTGAGCATTTCGTGGAAGCTGCTTTTATACCCAATCATGGCACCCACCTGTTCCCAATTAGCCTGTTCACCTGTGAGATGTTCAAATTGAGTGTCTGATGAGCATTCCTCAACTTTGTCAGTCTTTTTTGCCACTTGTGCCAGCTTTTTTGAAACACGTTGCAGGCATCAAATTCCAAAGGAGTGACTATTTGCAAAATATAACAAAGTTTTCCAGTTCGAACATTAAATATATTGTCCCTGCAGTCTATTCAATTGAATATAGGTTGAAAAGGATTTGCAAATCCTTGTATCCTGTTTTTTTTTTAATGATTTACACAATGTGCCAACTTCACTGGTTTTGGGGTTTGTATTTCACACAGTAATTTGCGTTATCATGGTTTGACTTGTCTCATGCAACTTCTTCGTTCATCTTGACTTATTTTACATTTGCCTTATTCGTCCTTCTTGACTTTTCTTATGTTTACTCACGTAGGTTTGGTATTTTGTTGTACCTTCTTGACACAGGTGTCTTTTTTAACGCATGCCTTTTTAAAATAATGTTCCATGCCTAGACAGCTTTGTAGATATTTTTCAAATGTGCATGTTCCTTTTTAAAAATGGCGAGTTCCATGGCTTTGATGATGCTTCCGCACAGATCCTCCCTGACGTGTCCTCACTGCCAGAAACAGAGCAACACCTTTGATCCTTTCCTCTGCATCTCACTGCCAATCCCGGTGCCTCACACACGGTGAGCCAGCGTTTCACAGAGACCAAGACGATGCTAAAATTAGAGGATGATGTCTATCTTTGACGTATCTATTTATTCCTTGGCTAGGCCCTTGTATGTAACAGTGGTGTACCAGGGCAAGTGCTCCCACTGTATGAGAGTGGGTGTGGCCGTGCCCCTGTCAGGTACCGTGTCCAGGCTAAGGCAAGCTGTGGCCCAAGAGACCAAAATCCCCGCCCAACAGGTACCTCCTCCTTTGGAGCTGTTTTGAATCAATTTAGGGATTAAACTTTAACATCTTGCCTCAGATCGTCCTCACGGAGATGTACTACGACGGCTTCCATCGCTCCTTCTGTGATGACGACGACGACCTTGAGATCATTCAGGAGAGCGACTCCATCTTTGCGTTTGAGACGCCCGAGCTCTTCAGGCCCGAACAGATCCGCTCGAAGAGAGGCGGTACTACATCCTCTTTGTTTAGATCAGGGGGGGTCAAACGTACGGCCCGAGGGCCGGATCAGGCCCGCGAATAGGTTTTACCCGGCCCGTGGGATGAGTTTACTGGTATAAAAATGTACTGGAAATTTTTGAATGAAAGAAACAGCTGTTCTAAATGTGTCCACTAGATGTCGCAATAGCAATTATTTGCATCTTTGTAGATGATGCTACATATGTAGAAAATAAACCACATAACCAGTCAAGGAAAATGATCAAACTACATAAATAACATAATGTAATTTGATTTTGATATAATTTTTTTATCTTGATAGATTATAATTACCGTAATTTCCGGACTATAAGCCGCACCTGACTATAAGCCGCACCAGCTAAATTTAGGGGAAAATACAGATTGCTCCATATATAAGCCGCACTCGACTATAAGCCGCAGGGTTTTGATGTGTAATTACCGTAGTATAAAGGGGTTCCTGCTACCACGGAGGGGATTGTCGGGACAGAGATGACTGTTTGGGAACGCAAAGCGTCCCATTTATTAACAATAAATCTTTCAATCATTCAATCAAACTTTCACATCTTCGACATGGCGAACAGCATTCGTGCAGAGTACAAATAATACAACGGTGCAAAGTAATACAAAGTTCTTGCCTGTATGTTATCAAAATAACCAGCCTACCGGTATATGAAAAGTCAGTCTTTAATCATTGTGTCATCGTCTTCCTCCTGCGTACTAAAACCACCGAAATCCTCTTCGTCGGTGTCGGAGAAGAACAGGCCGTAAATAAGCCGCACCGTTGTATAAGCCGCAGGGACCAGAACGAGGGGAAAAAGTAGCGGCTTATAGTCCGGAAATTACGGTAACAGCAATGAGTTGACTGATGAATATGATCACATAATTTGTTTAGAAAATATAAATATCGACAAATAAAGATATAAAATACTATTAACCGCAACAGGTAATTGTAAAAAAAAACCTAACAACATTATGATTTGTACAATTTCATAATGTGCTTGTTCTATTTTTAAACAAACTACTTGGGAGTAGATTTTTCTCCATGTGACCCCCGATCTAAAATGAGTTTGCCCCTGGTTTAGATCATACTTGCAGGAGGCCCAATTAGAATTGACACTCACTAGACACTTCATTAGGTACACTTATTTGTCCTAATACAAGTCAAAGTGGTTTTAAATTCAACAGTACAGTTAGTGGAAATATGCTAAACAGTTTAATGAATTACATTTTTCATGAAATAAAATGTAATAATATTGTAAAATATTTAACACAATTTTTATTTAATATATTAAAATAAGAAAATAACAGGAGGGAAACTTAAAATGCTAAAAAAAACATTTATTGATATTTTTTTTCTACAAATTATCTGGAACCCCTCTTGATCGTAGTTTTAATTATTTGTATTTATTGTATTAACCCGATTATGAGATGGTAAAAAAAGTGTCTTAAATACTCATTATGTCATATATAAGAAATAGGACGTGAAACAATTTTATTCCAAGCAACCATTTTTATTTCACTGATCATGAAAAACATTGTTTAAATAATGTATATATATTATGTGTTTGACTTTGATATTTTTCAAAAAGTGGGTCTTGAAAAATATGGCAATTGCAGGCACGTGAAATCTGCATTTTTATACATTCATTGTCATGTCAAAATATCACTTTCTGCGTTTTTTAATGAAATAAGATCCAAACAAACTTTGTTGAACACTCGCCTGTTCCTCTTGCCTGAACGCCTCACTTAGTTGCAGGACAGGGATACAATCAGGGGCACCGTAAATAGCTTGCTATTTAACATAGTTAGCATCACCTAGCGAGCATACTTGTTGTCACCTGCGTTCGCTCTATGAGCCACAACGTTGACATTTTTACACTTTGCTGATAATCATATTTGGATGATTACAATCCGAACACAGTTAGTTCCGAACCAGTTGTAGTTCTAGAGTATATATTAGTAGCCAGCAAGTAGGTATATTTTTGACGTGATTAATGTAAACCTACTCAGTGGCCTAGTGGTTAGAGTGTCCGCCCTGAGATCGGTAGGTTGTGTTTTCAAACCCTGGCCGAGTCATACCAAAGACTATAAAAATGGGACCCATTGCCTCCCTGCTTGGCACTCAGCATCAAGGGTTGGAATTGGGGGTTAAAGCACCAAAAATGATTCCCGGGCGTGGCGACTGCTGCTGCCTACTGCTCCCCTCACCCAGGGGGTGGAATAATTGGATGGGTCAAATGCAGATGACAAATTTCACCACATAATAAATGAAAATAACATAACATAACATAACACCTAGTGTGTGTGTGACAATCATTGGTACTTTAACTTTACTTTAAACAGAGGTTACATCACAGGAAGTATATTACTTGAGGGGGCGTGGCTACAGGATAGAGTTGCCAAATGGGAAACGTTTTCTTTGCATGCATGTTATAGAATTTTACATTACATTTTCAATGATAATATTGTTTGTAAATGATCGACTAAAAACAACCTAAAAAATCTGTGGTAGATTACATGGGACATGCAAGTGTTAAAAAGACAGCCAAAAGAGGTTGGAAGATGAGAATAAATCTAAAGATAAAATGTTGTGTAGAAATGCACCCAATTGCAGGAAATGTAAACTTGATTTTTAAAATCTTCTTTCGGTGTTTGCATGGCTGCACTTTATGCTGATTTTTTTTTGTCAGTTTTCTTTTTTTGTTCTCTTAAGTGTGCTCACATGCCTTTAATTTAATAAATTGTTTTGTTTTTGATGAATGTGAGTGTGAATGTTGTCTGTCTATCTGCGTTGGCCCTGCGATGAGGTGGCGACATGTCCTGGGTGTACCCCGCCCTCCGCCTGAATGCATCTGGGATAGGCTCCAGCCACCCCCGCGACCCCGAGAGGGGAGAAAATGGATGGATGGATGGGTTTTGTTTTTGTTTGTATTTTTATCTGAATAATATTTGCATTATTAACTTATTAAGTTCACATTTTGTCTTTGATTTAGATTATTTTTTTCAAAAATGGGTCTTGAATTGTGTACTTAAATTGTAGTTTTTAATTTTTGCCAGAATTTTCTGTAATTTGAAATGCTTTTGAATTCAAACAGGTTAATCATTTTTCATTTTACCTTTGATTTTTATATTATTTTCCACAAAATAATTCTTGAAAAAGACTGTGCGTATAATTTTGGGTTCAATACAATAATTCAATGACACATTTTTATTTGTATTGTTTTTCTTTGATTTAAATTACATCATTAGTTTTACATGGGGCAGCACAGGGGTTAGTGCATGTGCTTCACAATACGAAGGTCCTGTGTTCGATCCTGGGATCTTTCTGTGTGTGAATGTGAGTGTGAATGTTGTCTGTCTATCTGCGTTGGCCCTGCGAAGAGGTGGTGACTTGTCCAGTGTCTACGCTGCCTTCTGCCCGAATGCAGCTGAGATAGGCTCCAGCATCCCCCGTGACCCCAAAAAGAACAAGTAGTAGAAAATGGATGGATGGATAGTTTCACATGTTGTCTTTTTATTTTTCATTTCAAAAAACAGACCTTGAAAAAGAGTGGTTGTCTTATATTGGGGTCCATCCATCCCTCCATCCATTTTCTACCGCTTGTCCCTTTTGGGGTGGCGGAGGGGTGCTGGAGCCTATCTCAGCTGCTTTTGGGCGAAAGGCGGGGTACACTCTGGACAAGTCACCACCTCATCACAGGGCCAACACAGATAGACAGACAACATTCACACTCACATTCACAATTTAGTGTTGCCAATCAACCTATCCCCAGGTGCATGTTTTTGGCGGTGGGAGGAAGCCGGAATACCCGGAGGGAACCCACGCAGTCACGGGGAGAACATGCAAACTCCACACAGAGAGATCCCGAGCCCGGAATTGAACTCAGGACCTTCGTAACAAAATAATTGAATTACACATTTTCAGTTTTTACATTTTTTAAATTTTTTCCTTCCATCCATTTTCTACCGCTTGTCCCGTTAGTTAAAATTCCATCCATCCATTTCCTACTGTTTGTCCCTTTCGGGGTCGCGGGGGGTGCTGGAGCCGGTTATCTCAGCTGCATTCGGGCGGAAGGCGGGGTACACCCTGGACAAGTCGCCACCTCATCGTAAAATTACGTTATTGATTTCACATTTTGTCCTGGATATTTTTTCCCCCCCCCCAAAAAAACAGATCTTGCAAAAGAGTGGTTGCCTAATATTGGGGTCTAAACAATAATTCAAATACACATGATTAGTTTAATCGTTGTTTGTAATTTTCTTTAGTTAAAATTAGATTACGTAATTAGTTTCATATTTTGTCTTTGATATTGATTATCTAAAAAAAAAAATGTTTTGGGGTCAACACGATAATTCAATCACATACTTTTATTTTGTAGTAATTTTATTTAATCCAAATGCAGCGGGGGGACACACGGTAGAAAATGGATAGATGGATTAATTTACATTTAAATTTGATTGTGTTATCAGTTTCACGTAAAAAAAACAACTACACCCTAACTTTCAACTATTTGTGTTTGACTTGAATACAGGGAGTCCGCATGCTAACCGGAACCAGAACAACCTGAAGTACGGCACAGAAAACAACCGGATATCCGCCCAAATCCAGGAGCCCACGACTCCGCCCCCAAGTCCCAACAAGAACAGCGGGCAGGACGAGAAGGTGGTGTTGCTGGTGTGTAACAGAGCATGTGCCGGCCAACAAGGACGCAGGTACATGGAGAAGGAATTACATTATGAATTATCTCACTTTTATTTCCTTTAATATAGCCTAAACGTGTTTTCAGGTTTGGTAATCCCTTTATACTCTACTTGGAGCGTACGGTCACGTGGGACGTGCTACAGAAGGAAATACTGGAGAAGATGAGGCACATTTTGCGCCCTGGAGCCGTTGTGCAGGTTTGAGAGAAAAGTCACACTGCATTATTATGCATTATTAATTATAATCATTTTACTATTTAGGTTGGGCCCTTCACTTTACGTGTGGTTGGGGTGGTTGGGATCACATATCTCCTTCCTCAGGAGGAGCAACCACTATGTCATCCATCTGTGGAGCGGTAAGGCTGTCTATCACCGCTAGGGGGAGTGCTGCTCCCTTTGAATAGTGCCTCAACCTAGAATAGAATAGAAAGTACTTCATTGATCCCTGGGGGAAATTCAGCACCACAGTTCGCTCACGATAGACAGTAATAATAATAAATAATAAAATATATTTATAATAATAAATAATAATAACCTGATGTTCATTGTAAAACATGTTTAGGTGCACAGCAGTATGTTTTTCATAGATTATTAGGAAATATATATATATTTTTAATTGTAAGTGGTGTTACTATTGGTGTATAGAAAAATATCTCTTTTAATAAACAAAATAATTTATTATAATTATTAAATGTATTTGCAATTTATTGTGCAATTTAAAACAATTAAATATGCACATGCAATTCTTTAAGGCAAATATATAAAACAATAATATGGTCTGGTCATTTTCAGAGCGTACAAGTCTTGTGGTCCCGGAGGGCCGCCTCATGTCAAAATTGTTGTTGAATGGGACAAGGAAACAAAAGACTAGTAAGTAGGACCCGAGTATACTCACTGGCCAAAATATTGGGCACACTTGCACAATCTTAACGAGATGCTATGTAAAAAATGTCACGCTCAGCAAAAAATGCTGCTGCATAAGGAAAATCCAAATATTCGGAACACGTCTCAGTATGCGCAATAAATCGCCCTGCGGTCGCCTTGTGACTTCTGTTGTTTTCCTGCTCGCAGTCTGTTCAAAAGAACAGAAGATGAATACATCCCGGATTCTGAAAGTGTACGGCAAGTGAAGGAGCAGCACCTCCAGCCTCAGAGCTGTTCGCTTGCCCAATGCTTTCAACTCTACACCAAAGAGGAACAGGTAGGCTCCCACCAGAAACACTCTGCGTGGTTGTTTAGGGCCACAATGACTAGTTGGGCCACATGATTATGGCAAACGGTCGTTTCAGTAGCTGATCATCACCGTGCTCTGCAGGTGTTTGCATCTTCTACTTTGACAGAATTATATCATGGATACAGTTATATTTTGTATCTGCTAAACTTGTATTTAATGATGAGTCAATATGTCCTTTGTAATAAGTTTTAGTTTGGTTTAGCAGATCGCTGCCGTGTCCGTTCAAAAGCCCATAGAGATAATTGCAAATTTAGTATCGCTTTGAACGTTGTCTTAGTAACAGATACAGTATACAGCCGTATTTCTAAAACAACTGGACTATTTAAGTTTATATTGTAACTGAACTTTTCCCTAAAAATATAAAGTTTCAAGAATATTAGTTTTTTCATAGTTTTTGCCTAGAGATGTCCGATAATATCGGCCTGCCGATACTATCGGCCGATAAATGCTTTAAAATGTAATATCGGAAATTATCGGTATCGTTTTTTTTTAATCTGTATCGTTTTTTTGTTGTTGTTTTTTTTAAATTAAATCAACATAAATAACACAAGATACACTTACAATTAGTGCACCAACCCAAAAAAATTCACACAAAAGGGTTGTTTCTTTCTGTTATTAATATTCTGGTTCCTACATTATATATCAACATATATCAATACAGTCTGCAAGGGATACAGTCTGTAAGCACACATGGTTGTCCACTAATAGTACTAACCTTTAACAGTTCATTTTACTCATTTTCATTAATTACTAGTTTCTATGTAACTGTTTTTTATATTGTTTTACTTTCTTTTTTATTCAAGAAAATGTTTTTAATTTATTTATCTTATTTTATTTTACTTTATTTTTTAAAAAGGACCTTATCTTCACCATACCTGGTTGTCCAAATTAGGCATAATAATGTGTTAATTCCACGACTGTATATATCGGTATCGGTTGATATCGGTATCGGTAATTAAGAGTTGGACAATATCGGATGTCGGCAAAAAAGCCATTATCGGACATCCTTATTTTTGCCCATTTATTGGGTTTTGCTAACTTTTTCACTTCATGCCAAAGCAACATTGCAGTTTTGAAAGGGCTTCACTGCGGCTTCATTAAACACTTTTCCTTTCCCCTTGGGCCTATCAACCTTTTTTATTTATCTTGCAATATGAACTTTGGACATAATCTGGAATAAAAACACATAACTATTGATCATATTGGATTGAGTTGAATTGTAGTTGTCAATGTAGACTTTTTGTTTATTGTTCATACGTACATATACATCTTTACATTACTTTTACAATAATAATACATTATTTATTCATGTCTAATTATAAATGTACTTGAAGTGCATTTTTGTTGGTTGTGTTTCTTACTCACACACTCCGGCTCCCATAGCCCAATCTATTTCTGGTTGCCAAGAGCAATGCAGTAACCCCTCGTTTATTGCTGTTAATTGGTTCCGGGTTCTGGCCGTGGTGAATATATTTCCGCAAAGGAGAAACTATTAATTATAAATTCAATATTGCAATAGATCAGTGGTTCTTAACCTTGTTGGAGGTACCGAACCCCACCAGTTTCATATGCGCATTCACCGAACCCTTCTTTAGTGAAAAATATATATATATATTTTTTTCAAATTCAAGAAAAAGTCATATGTTTTTTTACTGGTGCACAAAATGAACCGTGCATGAACATCACCTTGTTCAAAGAACAAAACCAACACAGTGCATGAACTCACAACAAATTACACACCTTACACACATTACCATGAATTAATTAACGTGGACCCCGACTTAAACAAGTTGAAAAACGTATTCGGGTATTACCATTTAGTGGTCAATTGTACATAATATGTACTGTACTGTGTAAACTGTACTGTTTCATAAAATGTATTCTCTTCCTTTGCAATCTGCTAGTAAAAGTTTAAATCGATCAATCAAACAACCTGTAAATCAGATAGAAAATTAGGGGGAACATTGTTTGGGGGTATCCATAATACGCTGATAGGGAGAAGTTTTTATTTACACGATAAGTCGGGTGTGTCTTTACCTCCGTGGCAGAGGCCGACTCACCAAACCCCTAGGGTTCGATCGAACCCAGGTTAAGAACCACTACAATAGATAGAACATAAAAACTGTGTACGACTTTATAAATCTTGAAATATGATGAAATAACATACTGTATAGTCACCTTCACAAGTTGCAAACGTCAAAACGCAATGTGGCGGAGAAAGATTGTATTACAATAATCACTAGGCAGCAGTCAGCTGTAGCCCTAGTGCAGAGCTATTCAACTGGTGGCCTGTGGGCCAAATCTGTCACGGGAATGACACCATATCGGCCAACGAGTCCAGTTCCACACTTTTGTAGCAAAGTCCTAAAAACACTAGAGTGCTCCTGTTGCATGGAGTAACTTGGACCACTGTAACCACATTGGCAGATCCTTGCATTGACATTTTAACCTTGCTAGCAAACATAGAACACTGGGGTCCAAAGGCACCGCTTTAAATCTTCTCCTTTTTGTAGTTACAGATTAATTTTGTTATGTGATTTATGTAACTCAGGTGTTGCTGTAGCTTGTTTACTTCAGATGCAGTCAGTAGTCATTTGTTTAAACTTTTTAGTTATACTAGTGGTGTTCCTTAAGGTTCCATTTTAGGTGCTCTCTTTTTCATCATTTGGGCTTTTCAACTGGTGGCCCGCAAGTTCAGTTAAACAAACTTATGAGGGACTCATATTTTTGCTGAAGGCCCTTAAAAACAGCAGACAATCCTGTATCTATTCTAGAGAACTTAGGCTCTCCAGAATATACAAAAAAAGACTAATAAGTGAGAAGTCCGGCCCCTAAGTCTTCAGTATTCTTTGAATGGCGCCCCCAAAACAATTCAGTTGAATATCTCTGCCGTATTTACATGAGTAAATGGAGCCACAGACAAAATCTTGTTTAGGGCCACACAAAGCTTTAGAGTTAACTTAGTCACTAAACAACAGGTTACCCTTCAAGAGAAGGCACCAAAACGGCTTTCGAACATGACTTTTATCGCATCATTCTTTTCCCAGCTTGCTCCTGATGACGCCTGGCGCTGTCCACACTGCAAGCAGCTCCAGCAGGGCAGCATCAAGCTGAGTTTGTGGACCCTGCCTGACATCCTCATACTGCACCTCAAGCGCTTTAGACAGGTACAGACACTTACTAACAATTCATTTTGTTTTGGACCTTATGGTTTATTGTTTATCATTTAAGTTTATTTCGAACATGCATACAATTACAACATGATACATCACAATTTCCGGTTTCTCTTTTCAACTTGTCCGAAAAGGCGTAGGAAGAAGCAGAGCTCATTTAATCCTACCCATTTTCCAGATCATAGCTTTTGTTCAGTTCCTGTTCTCAATTTGTTAACAATTTACTCCATTAATAATAACATTGTAAAAAGATAAATAATAAATAAAAAGTAGACAGTGAATGAAGTTGTATTTCATATAGTGAGATGAATAAAGTCATCAATAAGTTCAAAATGTTTATCATGATTCCTCTTCTTTGTACTTTGCAAACACTTTAAGTTTGAACAGTTTCTTAAATTGGATCACATTAGTACACTGTTTGAATTTTTTAAATTTAATCCATTCCATAATTTGATTCCACATATTGGTATACTAAAGGTTTTAAGTGTTGTACCTGCATATAAATGTTTTAATTTACATTTTTCTCTGAGGTTATATTTCTCCTATTTTGTTTAGAAGAATTGTTGTAAATTCTTGAGTAGCAGATTATAGTTTGCTTTGTGCATCATTTTAGAATTTCAATATTTTTGATTCAATAAAAAAGTGTATACATGTTCTCTACAGCCAACATAGTTTTATTCTAACTGACTTTTTTTATTTCCCCATATTTATTAGACTTAGATTTAGACTTAGACTTCCTTTTTATTGTCATTCAAATTTGAACTTTGCAGTACAGATAAGAACAAAATTTCATTTCATTAGCTCATGGTAGTGCAGGATAAAAAAGCAATAAGGTGCATGTATAAATAAATAAATAGGTTACTGTACAGATAAATATATTGCACTTTTTCACATGCGTCCACGTTTATGGATGTATGTTATATTGTCTTTTTTATTCCAGCGAGTTAATCCATTTTGGGGGGAGTTGAGGGGATTTTTATGATTATTATTCATATTCATATTATATATGATTTATTATTCACAATAACTCAGATATGGTCAGACTTGTGAGCAGTAGAGAATATGAAGTGATTTTTGGTCCAGAACATATTTTTCTTTATTCATCATTGACGTGTTTCTTGCCACCTTATGTTGTATATTTTTATATGAGATTTACAGTTCATTTTATTATCTATCATTACGACCAAAAATTTGATTTATTTTACTCTTTCAATGTCCACTCAGTGTATTTGTATTTGTGTTTGACTTTCTCTTCTACTGTTACCAAATAGCATTGTTTTAGTTTTACTGAGATTCAAAGATAGTCTGTTTTTGTCAAACCATCTTTTTAATTTGTTCATTTCTTCTGTTATTATTTGTATTAACTTCTGTGTGTTCTCTCCTGAACAAAACACAGTTGTATCATCTGCAAATAATACTCATTTTAAGTCTTTTGTAACTTTACTAATGTCGTTTATATAAAAATTTAAACATTTTGGTCCTAGTATTGATCCCTGAGGTACGCCACAGGATATATTTAGCGTTTTAGACAAGCCTAGCTTTACATATTGCTTCCTGTTGGTTACATAAATTATTTCCCAGTGCAAGATCAATCCTCTGATCCCATACCGTTCCAATTTTTTGTTTAAAATATTATGAATAATTGTGTCAAATGCTTTTGTTGTATCCATAAACACTGCCGCTGCACACTGTTTACTATCTATTTCATTAGTAATTACCTCCGTTATTTCGATTGAAGCCATCGATGTTAAACTATTAGCTCTGTATCCGTGTTGGTTCTTATTACCTCATTGTGTGTCCATTAGGACGGAGATCGGCGCATGAAAATGCAAAACATGGTGAAGTTCCCCCTGACCAGCATGGACATGGCGCCGCACATGGTAAAGAGGAGCCAGAGCAGCTGGAGCTTACCCTCTCACTGGTCGCCATGGAGACGGCCTTACGGGATGGGCCGTGACCCCGAGGACTACCTTTACGATCTGTACGCCGTGTGCAACCATCACGGGACGATGCAGGGAGGACATTACACAGGTACAGTATCACCACAGCTTTCACATCCTAATGGAGATTTGAAAACAAACAAAAGAGTGAACATTTGTCTGAGCATGCACCTTGACTGTGTTGCCGGTGCTATTATTTTTCTGAGAGATGCACCATTAGGTGGTGCTAGTATTAAACCCCACACGTGCTCAATTTGAACAAGATAGTTTAAAAAAACATGACCGCCGTCATACAAAGCATGCTTGGGACTTAGCAACTGATTCATTAAGCGTTTGTCTAATGATTATAAACATTTTCTTCACCTTGCAGCTCAGTGTAAGAACTCCATTGACGGACAGTGGTACTGTTTCGACGATAGCGACGTTCATCCTGTATCAGAGGAAGAGGTGTGCAAGCAGACCGCTTACATCTTGTTCTATCAGAGACGTGCCACCGTTCCATCCTGGTCTGCCAACAGTTCCGTGGGAGGTAATTTATTCATATTAGAGACACCGTATAGACAAAAGTGTTAGGACGCAACTTCTAATTATTATACGTTTTTATAAAGGACCCATAGCGTCCAGGAGACCAACATTTCGCTAACAAGTTCTCTTGTTTTATTTGTTCCTGAAAATGAATCTGGCAGTCATTTTCATATAATTTCAATTTGTTTTTGATTACGTAACTGTACTTGGAACACCCCATTTCCATCGCCAGACTTAAAATGCCAGCCCCTCTTGGTGTGACGTCCTTTACAGAGCTGGAGCCCATTTCACATTTGAACCCATGCGTTACTAATTCCCGATACCGGGAACTATTTTCTGTCATTTTGTGTGTGTTAATAAATGTTAATTGTTTCATAATGAATTCTATTTTTTAATGTAACATTTCAAAATGAGCTGATTATAATAACTGTCCTGTCCAGTTGTTATGTCTTTTTTAAATTACATTTCTGAGTCTCATTTGCAAGTATTGTATAATAGACTTTGCATGCAGTTGCAATTCCAAGATGTTATGTATGCACTACAGTATGTTGCCTAGCCAGGAAGTAGCCTTAGCCATTAAGCTGAATGTTCTGTTGTGGCCAACAAAGTGTTTATTCTAGTATTGTATAGTATTGTACTTATTACACACTTGTTTGAATCTTAGTTGTAGTTTTCAATACCAAATTTGGAGGTTTTGAAATCGCCATGTAAAATTACTAATGCTAATCAGTAGCATGTATATGGCAAAACCAATGTAAATTAGCATCAAGCTAGCACATTTTGGAAAAGTGGAGCCTTACTTGATGTTCAAGCTTTTTCTATCTTGCTTTGTTGGCATTGAAAACTGCAACATTACGTAGAGGCAGTTTAGTCCGCACTCAGTGCTGCTTGAGTGATTGATTCCTTGCCAAATGTTTGAGCCGATGTTTAGTCTGCAACTGGATGTGACGTGCCAAGCAACAAAGGTATCGAATTTTGGCAACGTTTGATTTTGCGTGAATCGATACTTGGTAGACCCGGTGGAATTTGGTCTGTGCCCATAAAAGTACCAAATTCAGTACCCATCTATACTCCAGGTACTCTGGTTGCTTGACACTGTCCAAAAACATGCATGGTGTAACTCACCTCACACCCAGAGTGAGCTGGGATAGGCTCCAGCTCGCCCATGACCCTGAACATGTTTGGAAACGAATTAATAAATGTCCAAAAACTGCCTTTAGGATCCACAAGTTCTTCCCTGTGTGAGCACTGGATCAGCCGCCTGATCGGTAGCCGCCCACCAAGCCAAGCCTCCTCCGGTTCCTCCAGACGAACCTCGCTAGCTTCTCTTTCGGAGTCGGCTGAGTTTGCCGGAGAACGAAGCGAGGATGACGGTAAGTGTTCATATTCCTATTAATAGCGAGAGGTGGTCATGTATTTGTAATCTGAACCTGATCTGTCGTGCAGCCCTATCGAGCCGACCTGCGGTGAGAGTCATGCAAAGGCAGACTTTCTCCTCGAGGACGTCCATCGCTAGTCCGCTGGTGCTCAGTGAGAATGGCCAGAAACCTTCCTGGTCTCACTCTGCTAAGCTGCAACTCCGCTCAAACTCCCCGTCACGTTTCTCCCTGGAATCCCACTCCTCCTCCCCGACACTAGAAATGATAGGCGAGGTGGTTGATACCAAATTGTCCACCTCCTGCTTCAATGGGTCTCCTAAACTTGGAAGCAAATCTGTGTTGGATCAAAATCCCGGAAGTAATAGGCTGATAGAGCAGCTTCATTCCAAAGCTTTGTCCCAGGCAGAGACAAGGGTCTCCGTCCAGACCGGGGACAACAACAATCTAGTCAGTGGTGCTGAACAAACCAGTCCTCGACATGGAACGACTGCCAAGGAGCTGAAGCAAAGAAACGTTCCCGCAGATAGCTCAGGTGTCAAACGAACCTCAGCAAAGACCGGATTGGAGGGTGAAAGAAGCCCCAAGAAGCGTCCTGCTGCCTCGTCCACGTCCTCCAGCTCTCTGTCTCCTGCGTCCCCAGCTGTTGATAAGTCACCTGCTCGAGCGCAGGCTAAAGGTGCTACAAACAACCCAAAAGACAAGGGCGACGGAGCACCGAAGACCAGTAAGGCTGCTTCCTCTAGAACGGCAACACCCTCCAAAAAATCATCCCAGACGCAGGAGGGGTTACACCCGGATTCTGCGAGGAAGGGTTGTTCTCCTGGAAGCTCACACCCTCAGAAGAGAACCACGCCCAAAGGGGGTGGTGATAAAGTCTCAGCTTCAGGTAGGACTAAAGGAGCAGATAGGAGCGCCAGCCGGGACTCATCACGGACTGCCGCGCTGGCTGAGAAGAAGGTTAACGGTGGCGGTCCTCTGTGTCGGTCCAGTGCCGGAAGTAGAGTAGAGGGTAGGCCTGGTCGCTCTGTAGAGAACAGGATGGTTGCACGGAGTTCTAGCAGCAGCTCCTCCATGGCGAGTCTGCGATCCTCCAGTGTGGTTGTTCCCCCCACCGGCCCGCCGTCAAGGGCAGCAAGGAGGAACAGTAAGACCGAGGAAAAAGCTTTGTCCTTCTTCAAAACTGCCCTCAGGCCCAAAGACCTTCGCAAGTCGTCGGACGGTGGGACTCCTGAAGATGGCGGTGGAGATCTGGCAAAAGAAGGAGGGACCAAGAAACCCCAAAACGCAACCTCCGAGGCCACCGCAGCTAAGGACTCCTCGAAGGTTTCCGTTGCAGCTAAACATTCGCTGCTGCCCTCTGCTAAATCCAAACTCTCAGAAGCCACGAACCAGGCTTCTTCCGCGAAAGACCCTGCGAAGAAAGAACCTGCCAAAAAGACCATGCCGTCCAGGAAAATCCCCATCAACTCCACCCAATCAAACCAGAGGTCTAAATGAAATCCACCCGAGGGCCTCACTCTCCTTTCTAGTGCAGCTCCTTTCAGTGGTCACTGGTTACCAGCTGCCGTACGGGACACTTCCTGTCCATGTTGTTCTCTCGTTATCTAGGAATGGAATTTTACCAAAGCACTTTGTATGGATCGCATTGATTTCCAGGAAATACTCTACTGTATTGTAAATACGCATGGGTTGCTCATGTATCGGAATGACTGCCTCGTTTTGTCTGTCGCTTACTGTGAGAGGAAGCCTCGTTTTCACCAGGCGGCCTGGTTCGGCACGTGGATCGGCGTGGGTGAAATTTTCCAAAAGAATTCCCCAACTGGAGCCATAGTGAAGGTCTTTGTGGACTTCTTTACACAGCAAACGAGGTGAGACTAAGCAGTGCCTCTGCAAATAATGCACTTTAAATGCTCTAATTATAGTCTGCAAATTTAAACTTAATTTTTTAAAGTTTAAAAAGAGGAAAGGAAAACTTGACCCTCTTTGACCATGTTGTGTACTGTTGCAGATGTAGCTAAAGCTGCTGGATACTTCAAATGCAGCCACTGCCATCTTGTGGAGTTTTTAAAAAACATAAATCTGGAGGTTGCCTACAGCCGCAGTTTTTTTTTTAAAACTGGCGCTAATTTTTTGCTTTTCTAGACCACTCTGTAGTGTTAATTGGAGCATTTACGGTAGGCGTTGATTGGTCGAACTGGTGGAAACGTTGCTTTTTTGGTGGGGAATAATTGGAAACCCAGATGACAAATTGACCGCCAAGTCACCAAAGGGAATTCAATGGCGGTTTTCTTTTTTTAAAAGAAAAAAAAAAAAAGCTCTCCTTTCAATATGGGGGAGACATAACAGTGTCAACATCAGTGCCTCAGATAATCATACTATTTAAAGGAAATTGTATAACTGCAGGTGTAACAATTTATAAGCATTATCAGAAGCACTGAAAATGTCATTTGAAGTCACACCTATGTAACCTTAATGGCTGTTTACACACTCGATGTAGTTATTGTGCAACAGAGGCGGCCGGACGGCGAGCATGTACAGTGTCAGTGGCGTTACTGGACATAATGTATGCGTTTGTTTACTTGTAACAACACGATTAAAACCCCCTCGACATTCACTCACGGCGCTCTCAGACTGCCACAACGTCTCGGAACATTCCTCTCAAATAGAAACACAGGGTGTACAAAGGTCATGCACATTTAACACAGTTGAGTAAACACCAGCCACAAAACTAGGTACACCTGCACCTGTAATCTAATGAGTAGATGCAAATCATTATTGTTTGGAAATATACTAGAAAGACCTTTCAGTATAGTAATGCATTGTATTGTTCGACAAACATGGAATACATGTTTGTTATGGTGCTGGTGTACCTACTGGAGTGGCCCATGAGTGTACTGTACATAGCGTGTTTGAGGCAAGTCACCATCGCCGCTTTCTGCTCACACAGCATCACGGTCCATGTAAAAAAAAAAACATGTTGCATGATGACTCGCTAATGCATGCACTAAACTATGCAAGCAAACTCTCGCTAATGGCCACCACCGCTGAGTATGTGGAAAGCTCTTAGATGTGTACATAGTATTTCTTAGTGGTCTATTTTTACAACAACAACAAAAAAAAAATGCCAGCATCAGAGAGCATGTGGAAGGCATTTCTTTATTGACGCTTTGTTTGCACAAAAAGTAATATATGACATTTTGTATGAATGTTAGCGACTGCTCATTTACTCCAAAGTAAAAATCAACTCACCTATCAAAGAAGAGTGTGCAGGATTGTGTTCATTTCTTCCTCCTTCTGGTACCCCTTGCTTTAATAATTAATGCAGAGTATTTATTGAGAGAACACGAAACACTAAAGAGCGAAACACTGTTAATTTATTTATGTTTCTAAAGCTTGTTATATTAATATATATATTATAATTGATGTTAACTGCATACCAAATGAGAAATATTAAGTTTTTTTATTACCTTTTTTTAT